>NC_069499.1:197830968-197911914 GCF_027579735.1 Bombina bombina | reverse complement strand
TTCACCACAGTGTCTTAAAGCCTTGAAAATATTGCACACCAATTTTGGAAGCTTTAACCCTTCAAATAACGGAACCGGAGCCGTTTTAAGCTTTAACCCCTTTACAGTCCCTGGTATCTGCTTTGCTGAGACCCAACCAAACCCAAAGGGGAATACGATACCAAATGACGCCTTCAGAAGTCTTTTATAAGTATCAGAGCTCCTCTCACATGCGACTGCATGCCATGCCTCTCAAAAACAAGTGCGCAACACCGGCGCGAAAATGAGACTCTGCCTATGCTTTGGGAAAGCCCCTAAAGAATAAGGTGTCTAAAACAGTGCCTGCCGATATTATTATATCAAAATACCCAGAATAAATGATTCCTCAAGGCTAAATAAGTGTTAATATCAATCGATTTAGCCCAAAAAAGGTCTACAGTCTAAATAAGCCCTTGTGAAGCCCTTATTTACAATCGTAATAAACATGGCTTACCGGATCCCATAGGGAAAATGACAGCTTCCAGCATTACATCGTCTTGTTAGAATGTGTCATACCTCAAGCAGCAAAGGACTGCAAACTGTTCCCCCAACTGAAGTTAATTGCTCTCAACAGTCCTGTGTGGAACAGCCATGGATTTTAGTTACGGTTGCTAAAATCATTTTCCTCATACAAACAGAATTCTTCATCTCTTTTCTGTTTCTGAGTAAATAGTACGTACCAGCACTATTTGAAAATAACAAACTCTTGATTGAATAATGAAAAACTACAGTTAAACACTAAAAAACTCTAAGCCATCTCCGTGGAGATGTTGCCTGTACAACGGCAAAGAGAATGACTGGGGTAGGCGGAGCCTAGGAGGGATCATGTGACCAGCTTTGCTGGGCTCTTTGCCATTTCCTGTTGGGGAAGAGAATATCCCACAAGTAAGGATGACGCCGTGGACCGGACACACCTATGTTGGAGAAATAATGGTATCTTTAGAAAGTCCATTTAATGGCGAGAAAAATGGTATATAATATGTGTGGGTACAGTAAATGAGTAAGAGGAAAATTACAGCTAAACACAAACACCGCAGAAATGTAAAAATAGCCTTGGTCCCAAACGGACAGAAAATGGAAAAGTGCTGTGGTCATTAAGGGGTTAACATGCATAGCTACAAAACACAAACTCACTTTAAAAATAAAAAAAACATAATACCATGTTATTTGGGCTTAGTCAAAAATATATCTTACTAAAACATTGATATATTTTGTACCTGGATTACGGAAAACTATTGGTTGGTTGCTAGGAGTGCAGACTTGCTGCAAAGGTACCAGCTGTATAATCTGACCATTGGGATGTCTGAATAAGTTAGTCCGTCCAGGGCTCTTGATAGGTTGCAAAACCATTTTCTGTCCTGGGGTTTGTTGTACATTTTGTATCGGGCGAACAGTTGCGGGGTTGGATTGAACTGGTATAAGGAGCAGCCGGGGTCCCAATCGTTTCTCGGTTCCCATCAGTGGTGCTCTTGTGATTTGTACAGAGGGCTGGGGTACAACAGCTTCTGAAAGTAGAAATTAAAAATACATAAAAAGATGGCACCAAGATAAAGATTTTTTGTTACTTTCTCTCTGGCCAAAGAGGCTAAAAAAGCTTATTTAAAAAACAAAACCAAAACAAATTATTGCTAGCTTCCACACTTCAAGCTGGTATTAAAGGGACACGAAAACATATTTAATATAAAATGCTTAAAAAGAAGAAGTTAAAAAAACAAAAAAATTATATCTTACCTGATAAATTCCTTTCTTTCATGGTGATAAGAGTCCACGATCCATTACTCCTGGGAATTACCTTTCCTGCCACTAGGAGGAGGCAAAGATTCCCAAACCTCAGAGCTCTATTAAAACCCTTCGACCTCTATGGAAATCAGTTTGACGTTTAGCCAAGCCGACATAGGTGAGAATGAAATAAAGCAAAATAATTAAGAGGAAATGGGAAAAAAGGATGTGCCAGAAAAGTAGGGTGGTGTCTCATAGACTCTTATCACCATGGAAGAAAGGAATTTATCAGGTAAGATATAAATTATGTTTTCTTACATATAGGTGATAAGAGTTCATGATCTATTACTCTTGGGAACTAATACCCAAGCTGTGGAAGAGGCCAAGAGCAATGGAAAAAAATAGGAAGGGATAAAACATTTTAAACCAAAAGAAAAAAATACACCCAAAATCAGAAAAAACAGATAGAAGCAACTGCCTGGAGCACTGTCTATCCAAAAACAGCTTTAGATGGAGCAAAAACATCAAAATGGAAGAATTTAGTAAATACATACCAAGTAGCTGCCTTGCAAATTTGTTCCAAAAAGTCCTCATTCTTGAATGCCCAGGAAGTGGCTACAGAGAAAGTAGAATGAGCTGTGATACACTTAGAAGTCTAACCTGCTTCTACATAAATCATATGGATTAATTGCTTAATCCAGGAAGCCAGAGCAACAAAAAACGCCTTCTGTCCCTTGCGCTTACCTAAAAAAATGAACAAACAAATTAGGAGTTTGTCTGAAATCCTTAGTAACCTCAAGATAATATTTCAAAGCCCTGACAACATCCGTTATAAAGAAGTCTCTCAGATCAACTCTTTAGATCAAGACAAAGGGAAGGGACCACAATTTCCCTATTGATATTATCAGAAGAACAACTTTAGGGAAATCAAAAGAAGTCCTTGAAACAGCTTAATCTATATGAAAGACAAAATAAGGAGGATCAGAAGAAAGAACAGACAACCCAGACACTCTTCTAGCGGATGAAATAGCCAAAAGAAACAAAACTTTCCAGGAAATAAGCTTTATATCCACCTTATGCATAGGTTCAAAATGTGGAGACTGCAAAGCCTTCAGAACCAAATTAGGATTCCAAGAAGGAGAAATAGGTTTGATTACAGGCTTTATTCTAGATAAAGCCTGAAGAAAACTATGCACATCAGGAAGATTAGCAACTTTCTTGTGGAAAAGAACAGAGAGGGCAGAAATCTGTACTTTCAAAGAACTGGCAGAAAGACCTTTCTGCAAAACGTCTTGAAGAAATCTGGGAACACTAAAAGAATGCCAAGAATAATTATGATTGGAACAACAACAAAACAATTTATGTAAGAACTTACCTGATAAATTCATTTCTTTCATATTGGCAAGAGTCCATGAGCTAGTGACGTATGGGATATACAATACTACCAGGAGGGGAAAAGTTTCCCAAACCTCAAAATGCCTATAAATACAACCCTCACCACACCCACAATTCAGTTTAACGAATAGACAAGTAGTGGGGTGATAGAAAAAGGAGTAAAAAGCATCAAAAAAAGGAACTGGAAATATAATTGTGCTTTATACAAAAAAACACATAACCACCATAAAAAAATGAATTTATCAGGCAAGTTCTTACATAAATTATGTTTTCTTTCATGTAATTGGCAAGAGTCCATGAGCTAGTGATGTATGGGATAGTAATACCCAAGATGTGGTACTCCACAGGAGTCACTAGAGAGGGAGGGATAAAAATAAAAACAGCCATTTTCCGCTGAAAAAATAAAATCCACATCCAAAAAAAATAAGTTTTTCTCATAACTGAAAAGAAAAAAACTTAAAACATAAGCAAAAGAATCAAACTGAAACAGCTGCCTGAAGAACTTTTCTACCAAAAACTGCTTCCAAAGAGGCAAATACATCATAACGGTAGAATTTAGTAAATGTATGCAAAGAAGACGAAGTTGTGGCTTTGCAAATCTGATCAACCGAAGCTTCATTCTTAAAAGCCCACGAAGTGGAAACTGATCGAGTAGAATGAGCTGTGATTCCCTGAGGCAGGGCCTGACCCGACTCCAAATAAGCCTGATGAATCAAAAGCTTTAACCAGGATGCCAAGGAAATGGCAGAAGCTTTCTGACCTTTCCTAGAACCAGAAAAGACAACAAATAGACTAGAAGTCTTCCTGAAAACTTCAGTAGCTTCAACATAATATTTCAAAGCTCTTACAACATCCAGAGAATGTAAGGATCTCTCCAAAGAATTCTTAGAATTAGGACACAAAGAGGGAACAACAATTTCCATATTAATGTTGTTAGAATTCACAACTTTAGGTAAAATTGCATAGGCTCAAAAGGAGGAGCCTGTAAAGCCTTCAAAACCAAATTAAGACTCCAAGGAGGAGAGATTGATTTAATGACAGGCTTGATATGGATCAAAGCCTGCACAAAACAGTGAATATCAGGAAGCTTATCAATCTTTATGTGAAATAAAACAGAAAGAGCAGAGATTTGTCACTTCAAGGAACTTGCAGACAAACCTTTATCCAAACCATCCTGAATAAACTGTAAAATTCTAGGAATTCTAAAAGAATGCCAGGAGAATTTATGAGAAGAACACCATGAAATATAAGTCTTCCAAACTAGATAATAAATCTTCCAAGAAACAGATTTACGAGCCTGTAACATAGTATCAATCACTGAGTCAGAGAAACCTCTATGACTAAGCACTAAGCGTTACATTCCCATACCTTCAAATTTAATGATTTGAGATCCTGATGGAAAAACGGTACTTGAGACAGAAGGTCTGGTCTTAAAGGAAGTGGCCAAGGTTGGCAACTGGACATGCGAACAAGATCAGCATACCAGAACCTATGAGGCCATGCTTGCGCTACCAGAAACACAAATGATTGTTCCATTATGATCTTGGAAATCACTCTTGGAAGAAGAACTAGAGGCGGGAAGATATAAGCAGGTTGGTAAAACCAAGGAACTGCCAACGCATCTACCGACTATTTCTGGAAGACCCCATATCTGAACAATCTGAAAAAACACATATGGATGGTGAGACCACTCCCCCGGATGTAAAGTCTGATGGCTGAGATAATCCGCTTCCCAATAGTCTACACCTGGGATATGTAGCGCAGAAATTAGACAAGAGCTGGATTCCGCCCAAGAAAGTATCTGAGATACTTCTTTCATAGCTAGGGGACTGAGTCCCACCCTGATGATTGACATATGCCACAGTTGTGATATTGTCTGTCTGAAAACAAATGAATGGTTCTCTCTTCAACAGAGGCCAAACCTGAAGAGCCCTGAAAATAGCACGGAGTTCTAAAATATTGATTGGTAACCTCGCCTCTTGAGATTTCCAAACCCCTTGTGCTATCAGAGATCCCCAGACAGCTCCCCAACCTGAAAGGCTTGCATCTGTTGTGATCACAGTCCAGGTAGGATGAACAAAAGAGGGCCCCTGAATTACACAATGATGGTCTAACCACTAAGTCAGAGAGAGTTGAATGTTGGGATTTAAGTATATCAATTGTGATATCCGAGTATAATCCCTGCACCAATGATTCAGCATACAAAGCTGCAGAGGTCTCATATGGAAACGAGCAAAGGGGATTGCGTCCGATGCTGCAGTCATGAAAGCTAAAACTTCCATGCACATAGCCACTGAAGGGAATGATTGAGACTGAAGGTTTTGACGAGCTGAAACCAATTTTATTTGCCTCTTGTCTGTTAGAGACAGAGTCATGGACACTGAATCTATCTGGAAACCTAAAAAGGTGACCCTTGTCTGATGAATCAAGGAACTTTTTGGTAAATTGATCCTCCAACCATGTCTTTGAAGAAACAACACTAGTTGATTTGTGTGAGATTCGGCAGAATGTAAAGACTGAGCTAGTACCAAGATATCGTCCAAATAAGGAAACACTACAATAACCTGTTCTCTGATTACAGAGAGTAGGGCACAGAGAACCTTTGAAAAAATTATTGGAGCCGTCGCTAGGCCAAATGGAAGAGCGACAAATTGGTAATGCTTGTCTAGAAAAGAGAATCTCAGAAAATGATAGTGGTCTGGATGAATAGGAATATGAAGATATGCATCCTGTAAGTCTATGCTGAACAAAAGGCAGAATAATCCTTATAGTCACCATTTTGAAAGTTGCCACTCTTACAAAACAATTCAATATTTTCAGAACTGTCCAGAATGAATTTTCTTACTTTGGGACAATGAATAGATTTGAATAAAACCCCAGACCCTGTTCTTGAAACGGAACTGGTATGATTATCCCTGAAAGCTCTAGATCTGAAACACACTTCAGAAAAGCCTGAGCCTTCACTGGATTTGCTGGTATGTGTGAGAAAAAAAGAGCATCACAGCAGAGTTGATAAATAGCTCCTCCCCTCCCTCCCACTCCAGTCATTTGACCGAAGTTAGTAAGAGAAAGGAAAAGCCAAGGTGCAGAGGTGTCTGAAGTTTACAAAAACCCACAACATGTCTAAAGAACAGGGCGGGCTGTGGACTCATCGTGTCAAAAAAGAAATAAATTTATCAGGTAAGCATACATTTTCTTTTCTTTTTTAAGACACGATGAGTCCACGGATCATCTTAATTACTAATGGGATTCAATACCCAAGCTAGAGTACACAGATGATACGGGAGGGACAAGACAGGGAACCTAAACGAAAGGCACCACTGCTTGAAGAGCCCATCTCCCAAAAGCGGACGAGGAAAAAACAGAATTTATGCTTACCTGATAAATTACTTTATCCAACGGTGTGTCCGGTCCACGGCGTCATCCTTACTTGTGGGATATTCTCTTCCCCAACAGGAAATGGCAAAGAGTCCCAGCAAAGCTGGTCACATGATCCCTCCTAGGCTCCGCCCACCCCAGTCATTCGACCGACGGACAGGAGGAAATATATATATAGGAGAAACCATATGATACCGTGGTGACTGTAGTTAGAGAAAATAATTCATCAGACCTGATTAAAAAACCAGGGAGGGCCGTGGACCGGACACACCGTTGGAGAAAGTAATTTATCAGGTAAGCATAAATTCTGTTTTCTCCAACATTGGTGTGTCCGGTCCACGGCGTCATCCTTACTTGTGGGAACCAATACCAAAGCTTTAGGACACGGATGAAGGGAGGGAGCAAATCAGGTCACCTAAACGGAAGGAACCACAGCTTGCAAAACCTTTCTCCCAAAAATAGCCTCTGAAGAAGCAAAAGTATCAAATTTGTAAAATTTGGCAAAAGTGTGCAGTGAAGACCAAGTCGCTGCCTTACATATCTGGTCAACAGAAGCCTCGTTCTTGAAGGCCCATGTGGAAGCCACAGCCCTAGTGGAGTGAGCTGTGATTCTTTCAGGAGGCTGCCGTCTGGCAGTCTCATAAGCCAATCGGATGATGCTTTTAAGCCAAAAGGAAAGAGAGGTAGAAGTCGCTTTTTGACCTCTCCTTTTACCAGAATAAACAACAAACAAGGAAGATGTTTGTCTGAAATCTTTAGTAGCCTCTAAATAGAACTTTAGAGCACGGACAACGTCCAAATTGTGTAACAAACGTTCCTTCTTTGAAACTGGATTCGGACACAAAGAAGGTACAACTATCTCCTGGTTAATATTTTTGTTAGAAACAACTTTAGGAAGAAAACCAGGCTTAGTACGCAAAACCACCTTATCTGCATGGAACACCAGATAAGGAGGAGAACACTGCAGAGCAGATAACTCTGAAACTCTTCTAGCAGAAGAAATTGCAACCAAAAACAAAACTTTCCAAGATAGTAACTTAATATCTATGGAATGTAAGGGTTCAAACGGAACCCCTTGAAGAACTGAAATAACTAGATTTAGACTCCAGGGAGGAGTCAAAGGTCTGTAAACAGGCTTGATCCTAACCAGAGCCTGAAGAAATGCTTGAACATCTGGCACAGCTGCCAGTCTTTTGTGTAGTAAGACGGATAAAGCAGAGATCTGTCCCTTTAGGGAACTTGCAGATAATCCTTTCTCCAAACCTTCTTGAAGAAAGGAGAGAATCTTAGGAATTTTTATCTTATTCCATGGGAATCCTTTGGATTCACACCAACAGATATATTTTTTCCATATTTTATGGTAAATTTTTCTAGTTACAGGTTTTCTGGCCTGAACCAGAGTATCTATCACCGAATCTGAAAACCCACGCTTTGATAGAATCAAGCGTTCAATCTCCAAGCCGTCAGTTGGAGGGAGACCAGATTTGGGTGTTCGAATGGACCTTGAACAAGAAGGTCCTGTCTCAAAGGTAGCTTCCATGGTGGAGCCGAAGACATATTCACCAGGTCTGCATAAAAAAGTCCTGCGTGACCACGCAGGAGCTATCAAGATCACCGAGGCCCTCTCCTGATTGATCCTGGCTACCAGCCTGGGAATGAGAGGAAACGGTGGGAATACGTAAGCTAGGTTGAAAGTCCAAGGTGCTACTAGTGCATCTACTAGAGTCGCCTTGGGATCCCTGGATCTGGACCCGTAGCAAGGAACCTTGAAGTTCTGACGAGACGCCATCAGATCCATGTCTGGAATGCCCCATAATTGAGTTATTTGGGCAAAGATTTCCGGATGGAGTTCCCACTCCCCCGGATGAAATGTCTGACGACTCAGAAAATCCGCTTCCCAATTTTCCACTCCTGGGATGTGGATCGCAGACAAGTGGCAGGAGTGATCCTCCGCCCATTGAATTATTTTGGTCACTTCTTTCATCGCTAGGGAACTCTTTGTTCCCCCTTGATGATTGATATAAGCTACAGTCGTCATGTTGTCTGATTGGAACCTTATGAATTTGGCCTTTGCTAGTTGAGGCCAAGCTCTGAGAGCATTGAATATCGCTCTCAGTTCCAGAATGTTTATCGGGAGAAGAGACTCTTCCCGAGACCATAGACCCTGAGCTTTCAGGGATTCCCAGACCGCACCCCAGCCCACTAGACTGGCGTCGGTCGTGACAATGACCCACTCTAGCCTGCGGAAGCTCATTCCCTGGGACAGATGGTCCAGGGTCAGCCACCAACGGAGTGAATCTCTGGTCTTTTGATCTACTTGAATCATTGGAGACAAGTCTGTATAATCCCCATTCCACTGTTTGAGCATGCACAGTTGTAATGGTCTTAGATGAATTCGTGCAAAAGGAACTATGTCCATTGTTGCAACCATCAATCCTATTACTTCCATGCACTGCGCTATGGAAGGACGAGGAACAGAATGAAGCACTTGACAAGAGCTTAAAAGTTTTGATTTTCTGACCTCTGTCAGAAAAAACAGAATTTATGTTTACCTGATAAATTACTTTCTCCAACGGTGTGTCCGGTCCACGGCGTCATCCTTACTTGTGGGATATTCTCCTCCCCAACAGGAAATGGCAAAGAGCCCAGCAAAGCTGGTCACATGATCCCTCCTAGGCTCCGCCTACCCCAGTCATTCGACCGACGTTAAGGAGGAATATTTGCATAGGAGAAACCATATGTTACCGTGGTGACTGTAGTTAAAGAAAATAAATTATCAGACCTGATTAAAAAAACCAGGGCGGGCCGTGGACCGGACACACCGTTGGAGAAAGTAATTTATCAGGTAAACATAAATTCTGTTTTCTCCAACATAGGTGTGTCCGGTCCACGGCGTCATCCTTACTTGTGGGAACCAATACCAAAGCTTTAGGACACGGATGAAGGGAGGGAGCAAATCAGGTCACCTAAATGGAAGGCACCACGGCTTGCAAAACCTTTCTCCCAAAAATAGCCTCAGAAGAAGCAAAAGTATCAAATTTGTAAAATTTAGAAAAAGTGTGCAGTGAAGACCAAGTCACTGCCTTACATATCTGATCAACAGAAGCCTCGTTCTTGAAGGCCCATGTGGAAGCCACAGCCCTAGTCGAGTGAGCTGTGATTCTTTCAGGAGGCTGCCGTCCGGCAGTCTCATAAGCCAATCGGATAATGCTTTTAATCCAGAAGGAGAGAGAGGTAGAAGTTGCTTTTTGACCTCTCCGTTTACCAGAATAAACAACAAACAAAGACAAAGTTTGTCTGAAATCCTTAGTAGCTGCTAAGTAAAATTTGAGAGCACGAACTACATCCAAGTTGTGCAACAAACGTTCCTTCTTTGAAACTGGATTAGGACACAAAGAAGGCACAACTATCTCCTGGTTAATGTTTTTGTTAGAAACAACTTTTGGAAGAAAACCAGGTTTAGTACGCAAAACCACCTTATCTGCATGGAACACCAGATAAGGAGAAGAACACTGCAGAGCAGATAATTCTGAAACTCTTCTAGCAGAAGAAATTGCAACCAAAAACAAAACTTTCCAAGATAATAACTTAATATCAACGGAATGTAAGGGTTCAAACGGAACCCCCTAAAGAACTGAAAGAACTAGGTTGAGACTCCAAGGAGGAGTCAAAATTTTGTAAACAGGCTTGATTCTAACCAGAGCCTGAACAAAGGCTAGAACATCTGGCACAGCTGCCAGCTTTTTGTGAAGTAACACAGACAAGGCAGAAATCTGTCCCATCAAGGAACTTGCAGATAATCCTTTTTCCAATCCTCCTCGAAGGAAGGATAGACTCTTAGGAATCTTAACCTTGTCCCAAGGGAATCCTGCAGATTCACACCAACAGATATACCAAATTATGTGGTAATTTTTCTGGTTACAGGCTTTCAGGCCTGAACAAGAGTATTAATAACAGAATCTGAGAACCCTCGCTTTGATAAGATCAAGCGTTCAATCTCCAAGCAGTCAGCTGGAGTGGGTCGAACGGACCTAGAACAAGAAGGTCTCGTCTCAAAGGTAGCTTCCATGGTGGAGCCGATGACATATTCACCAGATCTGCATACCAAGTCCTGCGTGGCCACGCAGGAGCTATCAAAATCACCGACGCCCTCTCCTGATTGATCCTGGCTACCAGCCTGGGGATGAGAGGAAACGGCGGGAACACATAAGCTAGTTTGAAGGTCCAAGGTGCTACTAGTGCATCCACTAGAGCCGCCTTGGGATCCCTGGATCTGTACCCGTAGTAAGGAACTCTGAAGTTCTGACGAGAGGCCATCAGATCCATGTCTGGAATGCCCCACGGTTGAGTGACTTGGGCAAAGATTTCCGGATGGAGTTCCCACTCCCCCGGATGCAATGTCTGACGACTCAGAAAATCCGCTTCCCAATTTTCCACTCCTGGGATGTGGATAGCAGACAGGTGGCAGGAGTGAGACTCCGCCCATAGAATGATTTTGGTCACTTCTTCCATCGCTAGGGAACTCCTTGTTCCCCCCTGATGGTTGATGTATGAACTTGGCCCTCGCTAGCTGAGGCCAAGCTTTGAGAGCATTGAATATCGCTCTCAGTTCCAGAATATTTATCGGTAGAAGAGATTCTACCCGAGACCAAAGACCCTGAGCTTTCAGGGATCCCCAGACCGCGCCCCAGCCCATCAGACTGGCGTCGGTCGTGACAATGACCCACTCTGGTCTGCGGAAGGTCATCCCTTGTGACAGGTTGTCCAGGGACAGCCACCAACGGAATGAGTCTCTGGTCCTCTGATTTACTTGTATCTTCGGAGACAAGTCTGAATAGTCCCCATTCCACTGACTGAGCATGAACAGTTGTAATGGTCTTAGATGAATGCGCACAAAAGGAACTATGTCCATTGCCGCTACCATCAAACCTATCACTTCCATGCACTGCGCTATGGAAGGAAGAGGAACGGAATGAAGTATCCGACAAGAGTCTAGAAGTTTTGTTTTTCTGGCTTCTGTCAGAAAAATCCTCATTTCTAAGGAGTCTATTATAGTTCCCAAGAAGGGAACCCTCGTTGACGGAGATAGAGAACTCTTTTCCACGTTCACTTTCCATCCGTGAGATCTGAGAAAGGCCAGGACAATGTCCGTGTGAGCCTTAACTTGAGGAAGGGACGACGCTCGAATCAGAATGTCGTCCAAGTAAGGTACTACAGCAATGCCCCTTGGTCTTAGCACCGCCAGAAGGGACCCTAGTACCTATGAGAAAATCCTAGGAGCAGTGGCTAATCCGAAAGAAAACGCCACGAACTGGAAATGCTTGTCCAGGAATTCAAACCTTAGGAACCGATGATGTTCCTTGTGGATAGGAATATGTAGATACGCATCCTTGAAATCCACCTTGGTCATGAATTGACCTTCCTGGATGGAAGGAAGGAGTGTTCGAATGGTTTCCATCTTGAACGATGGAACCTTGAGAAACTTGTTCAAGATCTTGAGATCTAAGATTGGTCTGAACGTTCCCTCTTTTTTGGGAACTATGAACAGATTGGAGTAGAACCCCATCCCTTGTTCTCCTAATGGAACAGGATGAATCACTCCCATTTTTAGCAGGTCTTCTACCCAATGTAAGAATGCCTGTCTTCTTATGTGATCTGAAGACAACTGAGACCTGTGGAACCTCCCCCTTGGAGGAAGCCCCTTGAACTCCAGAGAATAACCTTGGGAGACTATTTCTAGCACCCAAGGATCCAGAACATCTCTTGCCCCAGCCTGAGCGAAGAGAGAGAGTCTGCCCCCCACCAGATCCGGTCCCGGATCGGGGGCCCGCATTTCATGCTGTCTTGGTAGCAGTGGCAGGTTTCCTGGCCTGCTTTCCTTTGTTCCAGCCTTGCATAGGTCTCCAGGCTGGATTGGCTTGAGAAGTATTACCTTCCTGCTTAGAGGACGTAGCCCTTGGGGCTGATCCGTTTCTGCGAAAGGGACGAAACTTAGGTTTATTTTTGGTCTTGAAAAGACCTATCCTGAGGAAGGGCGTGGCCCTTGCCCCCAGTGATATCAGAGATAATCTCTTTCAAGTCAGGGCCAAAGAGTGTTTTCCCCTTGAAAGGAATGTCAAGCAATTTGTTCTTGGAAGACGCATCCGCTGCCCAAGATTTTAACCAAAGCGCTCTGCGCCACAATAGCAAACCCAGAATTTTTTCGCCGCTAACCTAGCCAATTGCAAGGTGGCGTCTAGGGTGAAAGAATTAGCCAATTTAAGAGCACGAATTCTGTCCATAATCTCCTCATAAGAAGAAGAATTACTAATAATCGCCTTTCCTAGCTCATCAAACTAGAAACACGCGGCTGCAGTGACAGGGACAATGCATGCAATTGGTTGTAGAAGGGAACCTTGCTGAACAAACATCTTTAGCAGACCTTCTAATTTTTTATCCATAGGATCTTGGAAAGCACAACTATCTTCTATGGGTATAGTGGCGCGCTTGTGTAGAGTAGAAACCGCCCCCTCGACCTTGGGGACTGTCTGCCATCAGTCCTTTCTGGGGTCGACTATAGGAAAACAATTTTATAAATATGGGGGGAGGTACTAAAGGTATACCGGGCCTGTCCCATTCTTTACTAACAATGTACGCCACCCGCTTGGATATAGGAAAAGCTTCGGGGGGCCCATTTTACATAGTGGTTCTGGAATGACCAGATAATCACAATCATCCAAATTGGATAACACCTCCTTAAGCAGAGCGCGGAGATGTTCCAACTTAAATTTAAAAGTAATCACATCAGGTTCAGCTTATTGAGAAATGTTTCCTGAATCTGAAATTTCTCCCTCAGACAAAACCTCCCTGGCCCCCTCAGACTGGTGTAGGGGCCCTTCAGAAACCATATCATCAGCGTTCTCATGCTCTACAGAATTTTCTAAAACAGAGCAGTCGCGCTTTCACTGATAAGTGGGCATATTGGCTAAAATGTTTTTGATAGAATTATCCATTACAGCCGTTAAATGTTGCATAGTAAGGAGTATTGGCGCACTAGATGTACTAGGGGCCTCCTGTATGGGCAAGACTGGTGTAGACGAAGGAGGGGATGATGCAGTACCATGCTTACTCCCCTCACTTGAGGAATCATCTTGGGCATCATTTTTACTAAATTTTTTTATGACATAAAATACATATAGTTAAATGAGAAAGAACCTTGGTTTCCCCACAGTCAGAACACAATCTATCTGGTAGTTCAGACATTGTAAACAGGCATAAACTTGATAACAAAGCACAAAAAACGTTTTAAAATAAAACCGTTACTGTCACTTTAAATTTTAAACTAAACACACTTTATTACTGCAATTGCGAAAAAGTATGAAGGAATTGTTCAAAATTCACCAAAATTTCACCACAGTGTCTTAAAGCCTTAAAAGTATTGCACACCAAATTTGGAAGCTTTAACCCTTAAAATAACGGAACCGGAGCCGTTTTTATATTTAACCCCTTTACAGTCCCTGGAATCTGCTTTGCTGAGACCCAACCAAGCCCAAAGGGGAATACGATACCAAATGATGCCTTCAGAAAGACTTTTCTATGTATCAGAGCTCCACACACATGCAGCTGCATGCCATGCTGTCCTCAAAAACAAGTGCGCCATACCGGCGCGAAAATGAGGCTCTGACTATGATTAGGGAAAGCCCCTAAAGAATAAGGTGTCAAAAACAGTGCCTGCCGATATAATCATATCAAAATACCCAGAATAAATGATTCCTCAAGGCTAAATATGTGTTAATAATGAATCGATTTAGCCCAGAAAAAGTCTACAGTCTTAATAAGCCCTTGTGAAGCCCTTATTTACTATCTTAATAAACATGGCTTACCGGATCCCATAGGGAAAATGACAGCTTCCAGCATTACATCGTCTTGTTAGAATGTGTCATACCTCAAGCAGTAAGAGACTGCACACTGTTCCCCCAACTGAAGTTAATTGCTCTCAACAGTCCTGTGTGGAACAGCCATGGATTTTAGTTACGGTGCTAAAATCATTTTCCTCATACAAACAGAAATCTTCATCTCTTTTCTGTTTCTGAGTAAATAGTACATACCAGCACTATTTTAAAATAACAAACTCTTGATTGAATAATAAAAACTACAGTTAAACACTAAAAAACTCTAAGCCATCTCCGTGGAGATGTTGCCTGTACAACGGCAAAGAGAATGACTGGGGTAGGCGGAGCCTAGGAGGGATCATGTGACCAGCTTTGCTGGGCTCTTTGCCATTTCCTGTTGGGGAGGAGAATATCCCACAAGTAAGGATGACGCCGTGGACCGGACACACCTATGTTGGAGAAATCCTCATTTCTAAGGAATCTATTATTGTTCCCAAGAAGGGAACTCTTGTTGACGGGGACTGAGAACTCTTTTCTTTGTTCACTTTCCATCCGTGAGATGTGAGAAAGGCTAGAACAATGTCCGTATGAGCCTTTGCCTTTGACAGGGACGACGCTTGTATTAGAATGTCGTCCAAGTAAGGTACTACTGCAATGCCCCTTGGTCTTAGAACCGCTAGAAGGGACCCTAGCACCTTTGTGAAAATCCTTGGAGCAGTGGCTAATCCGAATGGAAGAGCCACAAAATGGTAATGTTTGTCCAGAAAAGCGAACCTTAGGAACTGATGAAGTTCCTTGTGGATAGGGATATGTAGGTACGCATCCTTTAGATCCACGGTAGTCATAAATTGACTTTCCTGGATGGTGGGTAGAATCGTTCGAATAGTTTCCATTTTGAACGATGGTACCCTGAGAAATTTGTTTAGGATCTTCAAATCCAAAATTGGTCTGAACGTTCCCTCTTTTTTGGGAACTACGAACAGATTGGAATAAAATCCCATTCCTTGTTCCTTTATTGGAACTGGGTGTATCACTCCCATCTTTAACAGGTCTTCTACACAATGTAAGAATGCCTGTCTACTTATTTGGTTTGAGGATAAGTGAGACTTGTGGAACCTTCCCCTTGGGGGTAGTTCCTTGAATTCCAGGAGATAACCTTGAGAAACTATTTCTAGCGCCCAAGGATCCTGAACATCTCTTGCCCAAGCCTGAGCAAAGAGAGAGAGTCTGCCCCCCACCAGATCCGGTCCCGGATCGGGGGCTACTCCTTCATGCTGTCTTGTTAGCAGTGGCAGGCTTCTTGGCCTGCTTACCTTTGTTCCAGCCTTGCATTGGTTTCCAGGCTGGTTTGGGTTGTGAGGCATTACCCTCTTGCTTAGAGGATGCAGAATTAGAGGCTGGTCCATTTCTGCGAAAGGGACGAAAATTAGGCTTATTTTTAGCCTTAAAAGACCTATCCTGTGGAAGGGCGTGGCCCTTTCCCCCAGTGATGTCTGAAATAATCTATTTCAAATCAGGTCCAAATAAAGTTTTACCTTTGAAAGGAATGTTAAGTAATTTTGTCTTGGATGACACATCCGCTGACCAAGACTTTACCCAAAGTGCTCTGCGCGCCACAATACCAAACCCTGAAATTTTCGCCGCTAATTTTGCTAATTGCAAAGCGGCATCTAAAATAAAAGAGTTAGCCAATTTAAGTGCGTGAACTCTGTCCATAATCTCCTCATATGGAGTTTCTCTACTGAGCGACTTTTCTAGTTCCTCGAACCAGAACCACGCTGCCGTAGTGACAGGAACAATGCATGAAATTGGTTGTAGAAGGTAGCCTTGCTGTACAAAAATCTTTTTAAACAAACCTTCCAATTTTTTATCCATAGGATCTTTGAAAGCACAACTATCTTCGATAGGAATAGTAGTGCGTTTGTTTAGAGTAGAAACTGCCCCCTCGACCTTGGGGACTGTCTGCCATAAGTCCTTTCTGGGGTCGACCATAGGAAATAATTTCTTAAATATAGGGGGAGGAACAAAAGGTATGCCGGGCTTTTCCCACTCTTTATTTACTATGTCCGCCACCCGCTTGTGTATAGTAAAAGCGTCGGGGGACACCGGAACCTCTAGGAACCTGTCCATCTTGCATAATTTCTCTGGAATGACCAAATTGTCACAATCATCCAGAGTAGATAACACCTCCTTAAGCAGTGCGCGGAGATGTTCTAATTTAAATTTAAATGTCACAACATCAGGTTCAGCTTGATGAGAAATTTTTCCTGAATCTGAAATTTCTCCCTCAGACAAAACCTCCCTCATGGCCCCTTCAGATTGGTGTGAGGGTATGACAGAACAATTATCATCAGCGTCCTCTTGCTCTTCAGTGTTTAAAACAGAGCAATCGCGCTTTCTCTGATAAGTACGCATTTTGGATAAAAGATTTGCTATGGAGTTATCCATTACAGACGTTAATTGTTGCATGGTAATAAGTATTGGCGCACTAGATGTACTAGGGGCCTCCTGCATGGGCAAAACTGGTGTAAACACAGTAGGAGATGATGTAGTATCATGTTTACTCCCCTCATTTGAGGAATCATCTTGGGCAATATCATTATTTGTGGCAGTACTGTCCTTACTTTGTTTGGACGCTATGGCACATTTATCACATAAATTTAAATGGGGAGACACATTGGCTTTCATACATATAGAACATAGCTTATCTGAAGGTATAGACATGTTAAACAGGCTTAAACTTGTCAACAATGCACAAAAAACGTTTTAAAATAAAACCGTTACTGTCACTTTAAATTTCAAACAGAAAACACTTTATTACTGAATATGTGAAAAAGTATGAAGGAATTGTTCAAAAATTACCAAATTTTCACCACAGTGTCTTAAAGCCTTAAAAGTATTGCACACCAAATTTCAGAGCTTTAACCCTTAAAATAACGGAACCGGAGCCGTTTTTCAATTTAACCCCTATACAGTCCCAGATACAGTCTTTGCTAAGACCCAACCAAGCCCTGAGGGGAATACGATACCAAATGACGCCTTCTAAAAGCTTTTTCAGAGATTCTTAGATCCACACACATGCATCTGCATGCCCTGTTCTCAAAAAACAACTGCGCATTAATGGCGCGAAAATGAGGCTCAGTCTATGACTAGAAAGGCCCCCTGACTGAAAAAACATAATTTATGTAAGAACTTACCTGATAAATTCATTTCTTTCATATTAACAAGAGTCCATGAGCTAGTGACGTATGGGATATACATTCCTACCAGGAGGGGCAAAGTTTCCCAAACCTTAAAATGCCTATAAATACACCCCTCACCACACCCACAAATCAGTTTAACGAATAGCCAAGAAGTGGGGTGATAAGAAAAAGTGCGAAGCATAAAAAATAAGGAATTGGAATAATTGTGCTTTATACAAAAAAATCATAACCACCACAAAAAAGGGTGGGCCTCATGGACTCTTGTTAATATGAAAGAAATGAATTTATCAGGTAAGTTCTTACATAAATTATGTTTTCTTTCATGTAATTAACAAGAGTCCATGAGCTAGTGACGTATGGGATAATGACTACCCAAGATGTGGATCTTTCCACACAAGAGTCACTAGAGAGGGAGGGATAAAATAAAGACAGCCAATTCCTGCTGAAAATAATCCACACCCAAAATAAAGTTTAACAAAAAAGTCATAAGCAGAAGATTCAAACTGAAACCGCTGCCTGAAGAACTTTTCTACCAAAAACTGCTTCAGAAGAAGAAAATACATCAAAATGGTAGAATTTAGTAAAAGTATGCAAAGAAGACCAAGTTGCTGCTTTGCAGATCTGGTCAACCGAAGCTTCATTCCTAAACGCCCAGGAAGTAGATACTGACCTAGTAGAATGAGCTGTAATTCTTTGAGGCGGAGTTTTACCCGACTCAACATAGGCAAGATGAATTAAAGATTTCAACCAAGATGCCAAAGAAATGGCAGAAGCTTTCTGGCCTTTCCTAGAACCGGAAAAGATAACAAATAGACTAGAAGTCTTACGGAAAGATTTCGTAGCTTCAACATAATATTTCAAAGCTCTAACAACATCCAAAGAATGCAATGATTTCTCCTTAGAATTCTTAGGATTAGGACATAATGAAGGAACCACAATTTCTCTACTAATGTTGTTGGAATTCACAACTTTAGGTAAAAATTCAAAAGAAGTTCGCAACACCGCCTTATCCTGATGAAAAATCAGAAAAGGAGACTCACACGAAAGAGCAGATAATTCAGAAACTCTTCTAGCAGAAGAGATGGCCAAAAGGAACAAAACTTTCCAAGAAAGTAATTTAATGTCCAATGAATGCATAGGTTCAAACGGAGGAGCTTGAAGAGCTCCCAGAACCAAATTCAAACTCCAAGGAGGAGAAATTGACTTAATGACAGGTTTTATACGAACCAAAGCTTGTACAAAACAATGAATATCAGGAAGAATAGCAATCTTTCTGTGAAAAAGAACAGAAAGAGCAGAGATTTGTCCTTTCAAAGAACTTGCGGACAAACCCTTATCCAAACCATCCTGAAGAAATTGTAAAATTCTCGGTATTCTAAAAGAATGCCAAGAAAAATGATGAGAAAGACACCAAGAAATATAAGTCTTCCAGACTCTATAATATATCTCTCGAGATACAGATTTACGAGCCTGTAACATAGTATTAATCACGGAGTCAGAGAAACCTCTATGACCAAGAATCAAGCGTTCAATCTCCATACCTTTAAATTTAAGGATTTCAGATCCGGATGGAAAAAAGGACCTTGTGACAGAAGGTCTGGTCTTAACGGAAGAGTCCATGGCTGGCAAGATGCCATCCGGACAAGATCCGCATACCAAAACCTGTGAGGCCATGCCGGAGCTATTAGCAGAACAAACGAGCATTCCCTCAGAATCTTGGAGATTACTCTTGGAAGAAGAACTAGAGGCGGAAAGATATAGGCAGGATGATACTTCCAAGGAAGTGATAATGCATCCACTGCCTCCGCCTGAGGATCCCGGGATCTGGACAGATACCTGGGAAGTTTCTTGTTTAGATGAGAGGCCATCAGATCTATCTCTGGGAGCCCCCACAATTGAACAATCTGAAGAAATACCTCTGGGTGAAGAGACCATTCGCCCGGATGCAACGTTTGGCGACTGAGATAATCCGCTTCCCAATTGTCTACACCTGGGATATGAACCGCAGAGATTAGACAGGAGCTGGATTCCGCCCAAACCAAAATTCGAGATACTTCTTTCATAGCCATAGGACTGTGAGTCCCTCCTTGATGATTGATGTATGCCACAGTTGTGACATTGTCTGTCTGAAAACAAATGAACGATTCTCTCTTCAGAAGAGGCCAAAACTGAAGAGCTCTGAAAATTGCACGGAGTTCCAAAATATTGATCGGTAATCTCACCTCCTGAGATTCCCAAACTCCTTGTGCCGTCAGAGATCCCCACACAGCTCCCCAACCTGTGAGACTTGCATCTGTTGAAATTACAGTCCAGGTCGGAAGAACAAAAGAAGCCCCCTGAATTAAACGATGGTGATCTGTCCACCACGTTAGAGAGTGTCGAACAATCGGTTTTAAAGATATTAATTGAGATATCTTCGTGTAATCCCTGCACCATTGGTTCAGCATACAGAGCTGAAGAGGTCGCATGTGAAAACGAGCAAAGGGGATCGCGTCCGATGCAGCAGTCATAAGACCTAGAATTTCCATGCATAAGGCTACCGAAGGGAATGATTGTGACTGAAGGTTTCGACAAGCTGTAATCAATTTTAGACGTCTCTTGTCTGTTAAAGACAGAGTCATGGACACTGAATCTATCTGGAAACCCAGAAAGGTTACCCTTGTTTGAGGAATCAAAGAACTTTTTGGTAAATTGATCCTCCAACCATGATCTTGAAGAAACAACACAAGTCGATTCGTATGAGACTCTGCTAAATGTAAAGACGGAGCAAGTACCAAGATATCGTCCAAATAAGGAAATACCACAATACCCTGTTCCCTGATTACAGACAGAAGGGCACCGAGAATCTTTGTGAAAATTCTTGGAGCTGTAGCAAGGCCAAACGGTAGAGCCACAAATTGGTAATGCTTGTCTAGAAAAGAGAATCTCAGGAACTGATAATGATCTGGATGAATCGGAATATGCAGATATGCATCCTGTAAATCTATTGTGGACATATAATTCCCTTGCTGAACAAAAGGCAATATAGTCCTTACAGTTACCATCTTGAACGTTGGTATCCTTACATAACGATTCAATAATTTTAGATCCAGAACTGGTCTGAAGGAATTCTCCTTCTTTGGTACAATGAAGAGATTTGAATAAAACCCCATCCCCTGTTCCGGAACTGGAACTGACATAATTACTCCAGCCAACTCTAGATCTGAAACACAATTCAGAAATGCTTGAGCTTTCACTGGATTTACTGGGACATGGGAAAGAAAAAATCTCTTTGCAGGAGGTCTCATCTTGAAACCAATTCTGTACCCTTCTGAAACAATGTTCTGAATCCAAAGATTGTGAACAGATTTGATCCAAATTTCTTTGAAAAAACGTAACCTGCCCCCTACCAGCTGAACTGGAATGAGGGCCGTACCTTCATGTGAATTTAGAAGCAGGCTTTGCCTTTCTAGCAGGCTTGGATTTATTCCAGACTGGAGATGGTTTCCAAACTGAAACTGCTCCTGAGGACGAAGGATCAGGCTTTTGTTCTTTGTTGAAACGAAAGGAACGAAAACGATTGTTAGCCCTGTTTTTACCTTTAGACTTTTTATCCTGTGGTAAAAAAGTTCCTTTCCCACCAGTAACAGTTGAAATAATAGAATCCAACTGAGAACCAAATAATTTGTTTCCCTGGAAAGAAATGGAAAGTAGAGTTGATTTAGAAGCCATATCAGCATTCCAAGTCTTAAGCCATAAAGCTCTTCTGGCTAAGATAGCCAGAGACATAAATCTAACATCAACTCTAATAATATCAAAAATGGCATCACAGATGAAATTATTAGCATGCTGGAGAAGAATAATAATATCATGAGAATCACGATTTGTTACTTGTTGCGCTAGAGTTTCCAACCAAAAAGTTGAAGCTGCAGCAACATCAGCCAATGATATAGCAGGTCTAAGAAGATTACCTGAACATAGATAAGCTTTTCTTAGAAAAGATTCAATTTTTCTATCTAAAGGATCCTTAAACGAGGTACCATCTGACGTAGGAATGGTAGTACGTTTAGCAAGGGTAGAAATAGCCCCATCAACTTTAGGGATTTTGTCCCAAAATTCTAACCTGTCAGGCGGAACAGGATATAATTGCTTAAAACGTTTAGAAGGAGTAAATGAATTACCCAATTTATCCCATTCCTTAGCAAAATATGATAATTTAAAGCATAATCCCAAATATGAAACTGACTGTCTGGAAATAAGGAAAGTTGAACATTCTGAGTCAAGGCAAATAAATGTTTGAATACATATATTTAGAACTTTATAAATAAAGTGCCCAACCATAGCTTAGAGTGTCACAGAAAATAAGACTTACTTACCCCAGGACACTCATCTACATGTTTGTAGAAAGCCAAACCAGTACTGAAACGAGAATCAGTAGAGGAAATGGTAAATATAAGAGTATATCGTCGATCTGAAAAGGGAGGTAAGAGATGAATCTCTACGACCGATAACAGAGAACCTTATGAAATAGACCCCGTAGAAGGAGATCACTGCATTCAATAGGCAATACTCTCCTCACATCCCTCTGACATTCACTGCACGCTGAGAGGAAAACCGGGCTCCAACTTGCTGCGGAGCGCATATCAACGTAGAATCTAGCACAAACTTACTTCACCACCTCCCTTGGAGGCAAAGTTTGTAAAACTGATTTGTGGGTGTGGTGAGGGGTGTATTTATAGGCATTTTAAGGTTTGGGAAACTTTGCCCCTCCTGGTAGGAATGTATATCCCATACGTCACTAGCTCATGGACTCTTGTTAATTACATGAAAGAAAGGTGTCCAATACAGTGCCTGCCGTTTTATAAACGTTCCCCAAGATTATAAATGTCAATTGTTAGCCTAAATTTGAATAATATGCACAAATAAAGCAAACGATTTAGCCCATAAAAATGTCTACCAGTTTTTTAGCCCATAATAAGCCCTATATTCTGTTTGTTTTTGAACAAGAAAATGGCTTACCGGTCCCCATGAGGGGAAATGACAGCCTTCCAGCATTACACAGTCTTGTTAGAAATATGCCTAGTCATACCTTAAGCAGAAAAGTCTGCTAACTGTTTCCCCCAACTGAAGTTACTTCATCTCAACAGTCCTATGTGGAAACTGCAACCGATTTTAGTAACTGCTGCTAAAATCATCTTCCTCTTACAAACAGAAATCTTCATCCTTTTCTGTTTCAGAGTAAATAGTACATACCAGCACTATTTTAAAATAACAAACACTTGATAGAAGAATAAAAACTACATTTAAACACCAAAAAACTCTTAACCATCTCCGTGGAGATGTTGCCTGTGCAACGGCAAAGAGAATGACTAGGGTGGGCGGAGCCTAGGAGGGATCATGTGACCAGCTTTGCTGGGACTCTTTGCCATTTCCTGTTGGGGAAGAGAATATCCCACAAGTAAGGATGACGCCGTGGACCGGACACACCAATGTTGGAGAAAGTGTCAAGTTTGTAGAACTTTGAAAAAGTGTGAAGAGAGGACCAAGTTGCAGCCTTGCAAATCTGTTCCACCGAAGCCTCATTCTTGAATGCCCATGAGGGAGCAACAGTCCTTGTGGAATGAGCCATAACTCTCTCAGGAGGCTGCCGTCCAGCAGTCTCATATGCAAAAACGTATGATGCTCTTCAGCCAAAAGGAAAGAGAAGTAGCCGTAGCTTTCTGACCCTTACGTTTTCCTTAGAAATTCACAAACCAAGAAGACTGACGAAAGTCCTTAGTCGCCTGTAAGTAAAAACTTTAAAGCACGAACCACGCCCCAATGGTACAGAAATCTATCCTTCTGAGAAGAAGGATTAGTACACAAGGAAGTTACCACAATCTCTTGATTAATGTTCCAATCAGAAACAACCGTAGGAAGAAATCTTAGTTTAACACGGAAAACCACCTTATCTGAATGGAAAATAAGATAATGAGATTCATAAAGCAAAGCCGAGAGCTCTGACAATCTTCGAGCAGAAGAAATGGAAACAAGAAATAAAACTATCCAAGATAATAGCTTAATATCTAAGGAATGCATAGGCTCAAACAGAGACCCTTAACGAACTTTGAGAACCAAATTAAGACTCCATGGAAGAGTAACTGGTTCAAACGCAGGCCTGATCCTGACCAAGGCCTGACAAAAAGAATGTACATCTGGAACATACGCCAGACGCTAGTGTAATAAAAAAAATAAGACCGAGATCTGACCCTTTAGGGAGCTCGTTGATAAACCCTTCAACAAACACTATTGGAGAAAAGACAAAACTCTAGGAATCCTAACTCTACTCCATGAGTAGCCCTTGGATTCGCACCAATAGAAATATTTACGCCAAATCTGATGGAAAATCATTCTAGTCACAGGCTTACGAGCCTGAACCATGGTCACTATGACCGATCAGAAAAACCCCACTTGGAGAAAATCAAGCATTCATTCTCCAAGCAGTCAACTTCAGAGAAACTCGATTTGGGTGAAGGAAAGGACCCCGAATCAGAAGGTCCTTCCTCAATGGAAGTCTCCAAGGAGGCAGAGATGCCCTCTCCACCAGATCCGCACACCAAATCCTGCGAGACCAGGATTGATGCAAGTCACCGAAGATATGACGTATGACTGAAAATGGACGAACCGGACCGTGGCCAACGAAGGTCAGGCCAGTAGAGCATTGAAATCGCTCTCAGTTCCAAAATGTTTAAAGGAAGAACAGACTCTGACCTAGTCCCAGCTCCCTGAGCCTTTTAAGGAAACCCAGACTGCCCCCCACCCTAGGAGGTTAATGTCTGTTGTAACAATCACCCAAGACAGACTGTGAAAGCAAATTCCCTGGGAGAGATGATCCAGAGATAACCACCTTTTTGGATTGAATCCCTTGTCTTCTGCTCCAGTCACATTCGAAGAGACAAGTCTGCATATCCCTCGATCCATTGTCTGAACATGCTTAACCGCAAAAGACTGAGATGGAAACGAGCAAAACGGGATGATGTCCACTGCCGCCACCATCAGCTCGATTACCTCTATGCACAGAACCACGGATGGAGAACCGAGGGAAAAGACAAGTATCGATAATCTTTGATGTCCTGACTCCTGTCAGAAAAAACTTAGATGGAGAATCTATAAAAGTTCCTAAGAAAGTTACCCTTGTATCTGGAACAAAGGAAAAACTTTTCCAAATTACCTTCCCCACGAGAATTCTAAGGAAAGATAACACCATGTCACCATGTGGTATCTTACCTGCTGTAAGGATGGCGCTTGGACTAGGATGTCATCGAGATAGTCCCAAGGCCAAAGTAACGCCAGCAGAAAAAAACAAGAACCGTTGTGGAGATTCTGGGAGCCGTGGTCAGACCGCAAGGAAAGGCCACAAAAGGAGAAGAGATTGTCCTGGAAAACAAATCCTAGGAACTCGAGAAAACAAGAACATGAAGATACGCATCCTTTAAATCCACCGTGGTCATAATTTGAACCTCCTGGATTAATGGAACGAATAGTTTCCATCTTGAAGGACTGTATTCCAAAATAACATGTTTCCTTCTTCTTCTTTTTTTAAATCTAAAATTGACCTGAAGGTTCCCTCCTTGTTGGAGAAGCCCAACCAGATTGGAAGAAATCTCAGACCCTGTTCAAAATTTAGAACAGGAACTATCATTCCCAGGTAGAAGAGACTTCCTACCCAGATTAAGACAATGTCCTCAGACCCAGACCTTAACCATAAAATTCTGTGAGTCAATATGGTAAGTCGAAAATTCAGTTCCCCGCACAATGCCTGACAGGAAATAGCTGTAAAAAAGGAATTGGCCACTTAAGTGAAGTGCCTGTACAAAAAGAACCAAACAACATATGACCTAGTATGCTGCCGCCAAAAGTAGCAATATCAAACCTAGAATGCTATCTCGAGCAACCTCCATGGGATCCTGAAAAGGAAACAACTATCCTCTATGTAAATAGAAAATCTCCTGGCTAGCTTGGCAGCTGTCCTGTCCACGGGGTGTATCTGCCAAGATTAAATTAGAAGACCGCTAAGGGACCCTCTTCTTCAATATAGGAATAATAGCAACAACCGTGACAGAGACCTCACTCGCTGAACGTTTATTTATCCTCTTGCGCTTTCCTTCGCAGCTTGGGAAAAACCTGACAACGCCCTAAACTGCTAGCATACACGGTAAACGATGTCTAGCAAGATAACTCCAGGAGGAATGACTGAAATAAAAGTGAATATCAAAACAAGAGTTACTGTCTCTTTAAATCAAATAACATTTGAATTACTAAGTAATATGGTGTAGAGTTTCATGAACCATTGCATTTACATCTTTATTCACATTTTAACTCAAATAAAAGTGAACATCAAAAAAGAGTTACTGTCTCTTTAAATCAAAAAAACATTTGAAATACTAAATAATAATTGTGTAGGGTTTCATGGACCATTTCATTTACCTCTTTATTCACATTTTAACTCAAATAACAGTGAGCATCAAACAAGAGGTACTGTTTCTTTAAATCACATAACATTGGCAATGCTAATTAGCTGGAGTAGGGTTTTCATGTACTATATTAATTACACAACAAGAAGTACTGTTTATTTATCCTCTTGCGATCATCATTGTGTCTTTCTTAAACGACACTGCTTTCTTTTTAACTAAGAATGCTTCCTTGTAAAGGACACACCCTGCTTTGAAAATCTTTTTTGTATTCACATTTTAGAATAGTAAGAGAAGTCTCCAAGCCTCTGCTTTGAAAATCTTTTCTGTATTCACATTTTAGAATAGTAAGAGAAGTCTCCCAGCCGCGTATTATAACGCAGCAGAGGAGACCCTCTGATGTCCCAGGCGGCTGAAAGGCAAAACAAGCCGTTGTGCATTAACAAAGGTGCGCAAACAATGTCGCGTCACTAGCTCCGCCCATCGTGGGCGTAACAGGATAAAGCTCCCGAGCAGCAAAAATGGAGCTGTAGGGAACAACACAACAATATGGCCACGAGCAAACGCACTTCCCAGTCGGCAAGAAGTTCATATAAGAAAGCCAACGGGAGTAGAAATTACACTGAAAACAATCACAACCCACGTAACCAGTTCAGGCAGGATCCCAGACAGTTACAAACAAAATAAACCGCTGGGAGTTGCGAGTATGGTCGTGTACAATACCTCGACCTGCGCAACGATCACAGACAGGCCAACCCTCCAAACGGCTGCAAAGCAAACCAGTCGTTAAAAGTTGAAAGTATGACTAAGTAAAAAACACCAACATGCACATCATGTCTAGATAGTTAACCTCCAGATGGCTTAAGGCAAAACAAGCCGTTGTGAGCTGAAAAACACTGATGTGTAACTCAAAGCTAGACAGTCCTAGCAAAATAAACCGTTTTTAGATTTAACATATTGCTATGTGTATCTTAACAGTGTATATTTAAACATAAACATTACAATAGAGCCACTTTTCCACGTCCTTTCAGTGCCTGCAGCCACTGCCCAATAATATATCCTCACTCTCTCTAGGATAATTACATTGGTGTCCATGAAAATATAAAAAGTGCCAATTTTTCTGTGTACAACCTCAGAAAATAAAAATTAGCACTTACCTCAGAAATCTGCCCGGCAGTAAGGCAGTACTCCCCTTCACATTGGCCTGTGGAAATAAAAAGTACTGAGTATTCTTTCTCTCAGACTTTGACAAAAAGGGCAGCATAAATGTATGGGAGGCGCAGTGAGAATTAAGTCTCACAAGTTCCCATTGCTCTAAAGCCACCAAAAGCTCTACTGTAGAGACTGATATGGACTACGGCTACACCCTAGAACAAAGCAGCACAATCTTGCACTACTTTAAAAATAATAAACTCTTGATTGAAGAATCTAATCTAACACCTCACTTTACCTCTTCCTATCACTAACGTAGGCAAAGAGAATGATTGGAGTGTGAGGGAGGGGAGGAGCTATTTAACAGCTCTGCTGTGGTGCTCTTTGCCTCCTCCTGCTGACCAGGAGGTGAATATCCCATAAGTAATTAAGATGATACGTGGACTCGTTGTGTCTTAAAAAAGAAAACTTCCATCCCCCCAGTGACAGTTGAAATAATTGAATCCAACTGAGAACCAAATAAATTGTTACCTTGGAAAGAAAGAGATAGTAATCTAGACTTAGATACCATTTCAACATTCCAATATTTGAGCCACAAAGCTCTTCTAGCTAAAATAGCTAAAGACATAGATTTAACATCAATTTTGATGATATCAAAAATAGCATCACAGATAAAATGATTAGCACGTTAAAGCAAGTGAACAATGCTAGACAGACCAGGATCCGTTTCCTGTTGCGCTAAGCTTTCCAACCAAAAAGTTGATGCAGCTGCAACATCAGCCATGGATATAGCAGGCCTAAGAATGTAGCCAGAAAATAAATAAGCTTTCCTTAGATAAGATTCAAGTTTCCTATATAAATGGTCCTTAAAAGAAGTACTATTTTTCATAGGAATAGTAGTACGTTTGGTAAGAGTAGAGATAGCCCCATCAACTTTAGGGATTTTTTCCCAAAACTCCAATCTAACTGCTGGCAAAGGATACAATTTTTTAAACTTAGAAGAAGAAATAAAAGTACCACCAGGCCTATTCCATTCCTTTGAAATCATATCAGAAATATAGCATCAGGAACTGGAAAAACCTCTGGAGTAACCACAGGAGGTTTATAAACAGAATTTAATCGTTTACTAGATTTAGTATCAAGAGGACTAGTTTCCTCAATATCCAAAGTAATCAACACTTCTTTTAACAAGGAACGAATATACTCCATCTTAAAGAGATAAGTAGATTTGTCAGTGTCAATATCTGAGGTAGGATCTTCTGAATCAAATAGATCCTCATCAGAGGAGGATAATTCAGTATGTTGTCGGTCATTTCAAATTTCATCAACTTTATGAGAAGTTTTAAAAATAAAATTTATGCTTACCAGATAAATGTATTTCTTTTTTGACACAATGAGTCCACGGATCATCTTAATTACTAATGGGATATTCACCTCCTGGTCAGCAGGAGGAGGCAAAGAGCACCACAGCAGAGCTGTTATATAGCTCCTCCCTTCCCTCCCATTCCAGTCATTTGACCGAAGTTAGGAAAAGAAAGGAAAAGCCCAGGTGCAGAGGTGTCCGAAGTTTACAATAAACCACAACCTGTCTAAAAGAACAGGGCGGGCCGTGGATTTATCATGTCAAAAAAGAAATAAATTTATCAGGTAAGCATAAATTTTCTTTTCTTTTTTAAGACACGATGAGTCCACGGATCATCTTAATTACTAATGGGATCCAATACCCAAGCTAGAGTACACAAATGATTACGGGAGGGACAAGACAGGTAACCTAAACGGAAGGCACCACTGCTTGAAGAACCTTTCTCCCAAAAGCGGCCTCAGCCGAGGCAAAAGTGTAAAATTTTGAAAAAAGGGTGTGAAGAGAGGACCAAGTTGCAGCCTTACTATCTTGTGCCACAGAAGCTTCATTTTGAATGCCCATGAGGAAGCAACAGCCCTCGTGGAATGAGCCGTAACTCTCTTGGGAGGCTGCTGGTCAGCAGTCTTATATGCAAAATGTATGATACTCTTCAGCCAAAAAGAAAGAGAAGTAGTCGTAGCTTTCTGACCATTACGTTTTCCTGAGAAAACCACAAACAAAGAAAAGGACTGACGAAAGTCCTTAGTCGCCTGCAGGTAAAACTTTAGAGCACGGACAACGTCCAAATTCTGCTGAGGTCTTTCCTTCTGTGAAGAAGGACTAAGACACAAGAAAAACAAAATTTATGCTTACCTGATAAATTTATTTCTCTTGTGGTGTATCCAGTCCACGGGTTCATCCATTACTTGTGGGATATTCTCCTTCTCAACAGGAAGCTGCAAAAGGACACCCACAGCAGAGCTGTCTATATATCTCATCCCCTAACTGCCCCAGTCATTCGACCGAAGACAAGCAAGAAAAAAAAAGGAGAAACTATAGGGTGCAGTGGTGACTGTAGTTTAAAAATAAAAAACACCTGCCTTAAAATGACAGGGCGGGCCGTGGACTGGATACACCACAAGAGAAATAAATTTATCAGGTAAGCATAAATTTTGTTTTCTCTTGTAAAGGTGTATCCAGTCCATGGGTTCATCCATTACTTGTGGGATACCAATACCAAAGCTTTAGGACACGGATGAAGGGAGGGACAAGGCAGGAACTTAAACGGAAGGCACCACTGCCTGTAAGACATTTCTCCCAAAAATAGCCTCCGAAGAAGCAAAAGTATCAAATTTATAGAATTTTGAAAAGGTATGAAGCGAAGACCAAGTCGACGCCTTACAAGTCTGTTCAACAGAGGCCTCATGTTTAAAAGCCCATGAGGAAGCTACTGCTCTAGTAGAATGAGCTGAAATTATTTCAGGAGGCTGCTGGCCAGCAGTCTCATAAGCTAAGCTTATTATACTTCTAAGACAAAAAGAAAGAGAAGGTGCCGAAGCCTTTTGGCCTCTCCTCTGTCCAGAGTAAACAAACAAAGCAGATGTTTGACGAATATCCTTCGTAGCTTGTAAATAAAACTTTAAAGCACGAACCACATCAAGATTGTGTAATAGACGTTCCTTCTTTGAAGAAGGATTAGGACATAGTGAAGGAACAACAATCTCCTGATTGATATTCTTATTAGATACCACCTTAGGAAGAAACCCAGGTTTGGTACGTAACACTACCTTATCTGCATGGAAAATCAGATAAGGGGAATTACATTGTAAATCAGATAACTCCGAAACTCTTCGAGCCGAGGAGATAGCTACTAAAAACAGAACTTTCCAAGATAAAAGCTTAATATCTATGGAATGCAAAAGTTCAAACGGAACCCCTTGAAGAACTTTAAGAACTAAATTTAAACTCCATGGCGGAGCAACAGGTTTAAACACAGGCTTGATTCTAACTAAAGCCTGACAAAACGCCTGAACGTCTGGAACCTCAGCCAGACGTAGAGAAATTAGATTTGGATGTTTGAAGGGACCTTGAAGAAGAAGGTCCTGCCTTAGCGGCAGAGTCCATGGTGAAAAAGATGACATGTCCACCAGATCTGCATACCAAGTCCTGCGTGGCCACGCAGGGGCTATCAATATCAACTAAGCTCTCTCCTGCTTGATCTTGGCAATCAGACGAGGGAGCAGAGGAAACGGTGGAAACACATAAGTCAGGCTGAAGGACCAGGGCGCTGCTAGAGCATCTATCAGCGCTGCCTTGGGATCCCTGGACCTGGACCCGTAAAAAGGAAGCTTGGCATTCTGACGAGACGCCATGAGATCCAGTTCTGGTTTGCCCCATAGTTGAATCAACTGGCCAAATACCTCCGGATGGAGCTCCCACTCCCCCGGATGAAAAGTCTGCCGACTTAGAAAATCCGCCTCCCAGTTCTCTACTCCTGGGATATGGATAGCTGAGAGATGGCAAGAGTGAACCTCTGCCCATAGAATTATCTTTAAAACCTCCAACATTGCCAGGGGGCTCCTTGTTCCCCCCTGATAATTGATATAGGCTACAGTCGTGATGTTGTCCGACTGAAATCTGATGAACCTGACTGCAGTTAGCTGAGGCCAAGCCTGAAGAGCATTGAATATCGCTCTTAGTTCCAGAATGTTTATCGGAAGGAGGGCCTCCTCCTGAGTCCACGAACCCTGAGCCTTCAGGGAGTTCCAGACTGCACCCCAGCCCAGTAGGCTGGCATCTGTCGTTACTATAGTCCATTCTGGCCTGCGGAAACTCATTCCCTTGGACAGATGGACCCAAGATAGCCACCAGAGAAGAGAATCCCTGGTCTCTTGATCCAGATTTAGTAGAGGGGACAAATATGTGTAATCCCCATTCCACTGATTGAGCATGCAAAGTTGCAGTGGTCTGAGATGTAGGCGGGCAAACGGAACTATGTCCATTGCCGCTACCATTAATCTGATTACCTCCATACACTGAGCCACTGACGGATGGGAAGTGGAATAAAGAGCACGGCAGGAAGTTAGAAGTTTTGACAACCTGACCTCTGTCAGATAAATCTTCATTTCTACTGAGTCTATCAGAGTTCCTAGGAAGGAAACTCTTGTGAGAGGGGAGAGAGAACTCTTTCCTTCGTTCACCTTCCACCCGTGAGACCTCAGTAATGCCAGAACAATGTCCGTATGGGACCTGGCGATTTGAAAAGTCGACGCCTGTATCAAGATGTCGTCTAGGTAAGGGGCCACTGCTATACCCCGCGGCCTTAGAACCACCAGAAGGGACCCTAGAACCTTCGTAAAGATTCTTGGTGATGTGGCTAACCCGAAGGTAAGAGCCACAAACTGGTAATGCCTGTCTAGGAAGGGGAACCTGAGAAACTGATGATGATCCCTGTGTATCGGAATGTGTATATAAGCATCCTTTAAATCCACGGTAGTCATATATTGACCCTCCTGGATCATTGGTAGGATGGTTCGAATAGTCTCCATCTTGAAGGATGGGACCCTGAGAAACTTGTTGGGCGAAGAGAGAAAGTCTGCCCCCCACTAGATCCGGTCCCGGATCGGGGGCTACTCCTTCATGCTGCCTTAGAGGCAGCAGCAGGCTTTTTGGCCTGTTTCCCCTTGTTCCAAGCCTGGTTAGGTCTCCAGACTGGCTTGGACTGGGCAAAATGTCCCTCTTGTTTTGTAGAAGAGGAAGATGAAGCTGCGCCACTCTTGAAGTTTCGAAAGGAACGAAAATTAGTCTGTTTGGTCCTTAACTTGTTGGACCTATCCTGGGGAAGGGCGTGGCCTTTTCCTCCAGTAATATCAAAAATGATCTCCTTCAGTCCAGGCCCAAATAGGGTCTGCCCTTTAAGGGGATATTGAGAAGTTTAGACTTTGAAGTGACATCAGCTGACCAGGATTTAAGCCATAGCGCCCTATGCGTCTGAATGGCAAAACCTGAATTTTTAGCCATTAGCTTGGTTAAATGAAAAACGGCGTCAGAAATAAATGAATTGGCTAACTTAAGAGCTTTAAGCCTGTCAAGGATATCATCCAACGGGGTCTCTACCCTTAGAGACTCGAACCAGAAAGCCGCTGCAGCAGTGACTGGGGCAATGCATGCAAGAGGCTGGAGAATAAAACCTTGTTGTATAAAGATTTTCTTAAGGAAACCCTCTAATTTTTTATCCATAGGATCTAGGAAAGCACAACTGTCCTCGACAGGAATAGTTGTACGCTTAGCTAGGGTAGAGACTGCTCCCTCCACCTTAGGGACCGTCTGCCATGAGTCACGTGTAGCGGCATCTATAGGAAACATCTTTTTAAAAGCAGGAGGGGGAGAGAACGGTACACCTGGTCTATCCCATTTCTTAGTAATAATTTCTGAAAACCTCTTAGGGATTGGAAAAACGTCAGTGTAAACAGTGCAAAGTATTTGTCCATTTTACACAATTTCTCTGGGACTACAATGGTGTCACAGTCATCCAGAGTCGCTAAAACCTCCCTGAGCAACACGCGGAGGTGTTCAAGCTTAAATTTAAATGCTGTCATTTCAGAGTCAGACTGAAGTAACTCCTTCCCTGAATCAGAGAAGTCACCCACAGATAGAAGCTCTCCTGCTTCAACTTCTGCACATTGTGAGGGTATATCAGACATAGCTACTAAAGCGTCAGAGAGCTCTGTATTTGTTCTAGCCCCAGAGCTGTTTCGCTTTCCTTGTAACACTGGCAGTTTGGACAATACCTCTGTGAGAGTATGATTCATAACTGCCGCCATTGGACGCACTAGATGTACTTGGCGTCCCTTGAGCGGGAGTTATAGGTTCTGAACTGTGGGGAGAGCTAGATGGCATAACCTCCCTTTTGTCAGTCTCAGAAACCTCAGGTGATAAATCTTTAATCATAATATGATCTTTATAACTTATAGAAAGGTCAGTGCATTTGGTACACATTCTAAGAGGGGGTTCCACAATGGCTTCTAAACATAATGAACAAGGAGTTTCCTCTATGTCAGACATATTTAACAGACTAGTAATGAGACAAGCAAGCTTGGAAAACACTTTAATAAATGTGAAAAAAGCAATAATATAAAAACGGTACTGTGCCTTTAAGAGAAAAAAAACTACCACATAAACTGCAAAACAGTGATAAAAAGTAGTAAACTCTACGAAATTTTTACAGTGTGTATAAGGGACTAAAGCAGCATTGCACCCACTTGCAAATGGATGATTAACCCCTCAGGCCCAAAAACGAATTAGAAAAACATTAAAACTGCTAACAAACAGTCAAACACACTGCCACAGCTGTGCTGTGGCTCCTACCTGCCCTTAAAAATGATTTCTGCAGTAACAAAACCCTCAATAGAGGTCCTATAAGCCAGAGGACTCCTTCAGGGAAGCTGGATGTCTCAGACTGAAAATCAACTGCACATTTAGAGCTTGAAAATAGGCCCCTCCCTACAATGCACTCAAAGTCAGAGGGCCTTAAAAAAGTACTCCTAGGAGTAATCTAACAAGCCATGTGGAAAACTAGGCCCCAAATAAAGATTTATCACCCTCAGAGAAAAAACGTTTTTATTTTTATAAATCATGCAAACGTTTTTACACTAAGTAATATAAGTATTAACATGAATATTACCCTTATTTGCAAGCATGATCCCAGTTGTTGTTAAATCACTGTATCAGGCTTACCTTAAATATACCAGGCACTGTCAGCATTTTCTAGACCTTATCATCTCTCTAGAAAAAAATATACTGAACATACCTCAAAGCAGGCAATCTGCAGACCGTCCCCCCAACTGAAGTTTTCTTTCCATACTCTTCAGTTGTGTGTGAGAACAGCAATGGACCTTAGTTACAAACCGCTAAGATCATCAAAACCTCCAGGCAGAATTCTTCTTCCAATTTCTGCCTGAGAGTAAAAACAGTACAACGCCGGTACCGTTTAAAAATAACAAACTTTTGATTGAAGGTAAAAACTACACTAAGTCAACACATCTCTCTTGATACTTCCTTTCTTGTCGAGAGCTGCAAGAGAATGACTGGGGGTGGCAGTTAGGGGAGGAGCTATATAGACAGCTCTGCTGTGGGTGTCCTCTTGCAGCTTCCTGTTGGGAAGGAGAATATCCAACAAGTAATGGATGAACCCGTGGACTGGATACACCTTTACAAGAGAAAGAACAACAATCTCCTGATTAATGTTCCGATCAAAACAAGCTTAGGAAGAAACCCTAATTCAGAACGTAAAACTACCTTATCTTAATGGAAATAAGATAAGGTGACTCATACTGTGATGCAGAGAGCCCTGACACTCTCCGAGCAGAAGAAATAGGAACAAGAAATAAAACTTTCCAAGATAACAACGTAGTATCTAAGAAATGCATAGGCTCAAACGAAGCCCCTTGAAAAACTTTGAGAATTAAATCAAGACTCCATGGAGAAGCAACTGGTATGAACACAGGCCTGATCCTGACCAAGGCCTGACAGAATGATTGTACATCTGGAACAGTCGCTAGAGATTTCCGTAACAAAATAGATAATGCCGAGAATTGCCCCTTTAGGGAACTCGTCAATAAACGTCTTCTCCAAACCTTCTTGGAGAGAAGACAAAATTCTATGAATCCTAACTCAATTCCATGGGTAGCCTTTGGATTCACACCAATAGAGACATTTACACTAAATCTTATGTGAAATCCTTCTAGTTACAGTCTTACGAGCATGAATCATGGTCTCTATGACCGAGTAAAAAAATCCCAGTTTGAATAAAAGTAAACGTTCCTTCAGAGAAACTAGATTTGGGTGAAGGAAGGGCCCCTGAATCCAAAGAAACTTTCCTCAACGGAAGTCTCCAGGGTGGTAGAGATGTCATCTCCATCATATCTGCATACCAAATCCTGCGAGGTCCAGCCAGTGCAATGCAGATCACGGAGCCCCTTACTTGCTTGACTCGAACAATAACCCGAAAAAAGTTTGCAAAACTGAAGGCCTAATGTACCACCAGGGCTGTTATCAGTACCTCCTGAGGAGCCCCTGACCGCAAACTGCACATTGTGGCCCGTCATTCTGACAAGATACCACGAGAACCAATTCCGGATGACCCTATCTTAGAATCCGGCTGGTCCGGATAGAGTCTATACTCCCGGACGAGAAGTCTGTCTGCTCAGGAAGTCTGTCTCCCAGCCCAACCCTGGGAAAAGGAATGTTGACAGACAGTAGGAATGGACTTCCGTCCACTGGAATATCTTGGATACCTCTGACAGCGCTAAGGAATCCCTTGTTCCCTCTTGATGGTTAAGGAAAAACACTAAAGATATTTTCCTACTGGAACTAAGAAACTGGACTGAGGCAAACTAGAACCAGGCCAGAAGAGCATGAAAAATCGCTCTCAGAACCAAAAGGCTTATAGTAAGAGCAGACTCCATCTGATACCAAATTCCTTAGGGAACCCCAAACTGTTTCCCCACTTAGAGGACTTGTGTCTGCTGTCACAATCCTCCTACAAGCCTCCTTACTTCCAAGGATGGCCATACATGGTACAATACAAAGTACCAGCACTCTTAACCTTTTGTTTTCCAAGCAGCTGTGCTAGCCACTAAGCTATGCCAGAGAGACCAAATGGTCTGCGAAAACAAGTCCCCTGGGGAAGATAACCCCAGGACTATCAACCTTCAGGAGTATCCCTTGTCTCCTGATCCAATATTTAATACTCAAGGAGACAAAACGTCCTAACCACCGTTCCATTATCTAAACAGGATAATTGCAGCGGTCTAAGGAGAATACGAGTAAATGGGATGAAGGTCAATGCTGCTACGATCAGTCCAGTTACCTCCATGTACTAAAACTGAAGGCCAAGAAACAGACTAAAAGACTAGATTCCTTGACGCTTGTCAGAGAAAAACTACATAGATAGAGAATGTATTATGGTTCCCCAGAAGGACACCCTTGAATTAGGAACCAAGAAAAAACTCTTTCCTTGATATTGAAAGGATGGCACCTGGACCAAGACGACGTCCAGAAAGGGTGCCAGTGTAATGCCCCATAAACTAAACAGCACCAATAACTAAACCAGAAACTCTGAGAAAATTATGGTAGTGATGAAAAGACCAAACTGAAAAAGTCTGTCTAGACAACAAACCTTAGGGACTTGTGATGATCCCTGTGAATGGGAACATGCAAATACGCATCCTTGCAATCTTGTCATAAATTGACCCTCTTGGATCAAAGGAAAATGGAGCGAATAGCTTTCATCTAAAAGGACGGCACTGCTAAGACTCTTGACATAAAAAAAAATAGTCTGAAGGTTCTCTATATCTTGGGAACCACAAAACGAATAGAATAAATCTCAGACACTGTTCCTGAATCTGAACAGAAATTATCACTCTCAGGTAGGATAGGTCTCCTACCTAGAGAAAAGACTCTTTTCCTCTATCTGGATCCAGATATTCTGGAATTCTTCGAAAAAAGTGTCTGTCCAAATAGAACCAGACAACGAAGAAACTAGCATGCTGTCTCCAAAGTTAGCATATCAATCTGGGATGCCCTCTTGAGCAAACCCCCTACCCAAGAAACCATGGAATCCTGAAAGGAACAACTATCCTCTATAGCGATGGTAGGTCTTCTGGCTAGCGTAAAAACTTGATCCTTCCACCTAGAGATGCCAGGACTCCCTGAGAAGTCCGCTAAGGGAACTTCTCAGACAATATAGGAAATATAAGTAAAAAGGTATACCCGTTCACTCTCATTTCCAGCCACATGAAATTAACCACGACCAAAATGTCATTCCAGAGTAGCTAAAAAACCTTCTTAAGTAATAGTCAGAGGTGAACTAGCTTAACCTGAAGAAAACTACCTCAGGATCAGCGGGAGGAATCAAACCGTCCAATTCTCCCAAACGGTCTGAAAACCTGAAATCAGACACTCAGATGCTACAGGAGTATCCCCTAACCAAGGCATCTGGGAAGATACCTCTGAAATAGTAACCACTGTGATAGAAAATCTCACTGAATGATTAGTTTTCCCCTTGCACTCTCCCCACAGCATGGAAAAACTTTAAAAAAACACTTGAGGAGACGACTGCGTAAAATATAGCACATTGCCAGAATGCTAAATTCAGCATCCGAGGCAATGTTGTCTCTGAAAAAGATTTCTCTTAATATATGGGGAACAGAAAAATCCTTGAATATTTCACATTAGTATCAAAACAGAACGTGTATTAAACATCCTTATTCGCTTTTTATCTTTTAGCTCTATGAAAAGTAGAGCTTCACAAAATTGATGAAAACTCATGGTTGTTCCTCTCCACGGAAATCTTTAGTAAAAGGCAAAAGATTTATTCAATCTGAAGAGAAACCAGAGTATTACTGTGACTTTAAATGGAACATTAACCAATATGGTGAAGGTACTCTAAAACCATCTATCATCACCATGTAGATAACAAAATGTATGGTACTGTGTCATCAAATGATAAATGTACTGCTTTATTTGACGTATAACACAAAATCTCCAGACTTCAACTAAGCCTAGAGGAGTCTGCCTGTAACTGATGGGGCACTGACAGATAACATGCATCCGGATTAGTATAAACCCTCTTACATACTACGTGCCTGCTAAGCTTCTCTGCTATATGCCTAACGCAGCAGAGAAGGCATCCTGTTCACTGAAAAACACTCTCTCATAAAGTGCGCAAAGCCTCTCTACTATATGCTGTAACACAGCAGAGAAGGCATCTGGCGTTCCAATTCAAGTAAATTGTCCAAAAGGCGCGCAAACAATGGCGCATATCTTAGCTCCGCCCATCGTGGACGTACCAAGTTAGTCGGGAGAACCACCATCATGGACACTTACGAAGAATAAATAACCCCCCCCCAATCAGCTCGCAATGTAATACAAGCCGATGGGAACGGCGAAAAGCCCTGTAACACCTTCAAGGAAATCTCCCTGTCGGCTGCCATCTTGGTTAATATAAGCCATAGGGAGCGAGACATGTGTAACACATTTCATGCTTAAGTAAAATAAACCTCCCCGTCGGCTGTTAGTTTTGTTAATATAAGCCGTTGGGAGCAAGGACATGTAGCAACATGTATAACACTATTTATGCTGAAGCAGAATAAACCTCCCTGTCGGCTGTTAGTCTTATTAATATAACCCTTTGGAAACGGTGACATGTAACAACACCCTGTATAATACTTTCATGCTGATCATACTGAAATAGGATAACCCTCCCTGTCGGCTTCTAATCTTAGTAATATAAGCCGTTGGAAGCAAGGACATGCAACATCATTTTTAACACCCTCATGACAATCATGTATAGGAAGTTAATACTGAAATAGGATAACCCTCGTTGGCTGCTAACTTTAGTAATGTAAGCCTTTGGGATCAGTACTAATTGAAATAGATGTTCCTTCATAAATTGCAGAAACTGCCCAATAACCTATCCTCTTACCTAGGGATAAAGTTATTTAATGTCCATGAATCTATAAATATATATAGAAAAAGTGCCAAATCTTTCTGTATACATATCCAGAAAATAAAAACTTAGCACTTACCTTAGGAGTCTGCCCGGCAGTAAGGCAGCCCACCCGGCTTGCGAGGTCCTCCCCCTAACATTGGCCTGTGGAAACAAAAAGTACTGAGCATTTTCTCCTCATACTTTCACAAACAGGGCAGCATAAATGTATGGGAGGCGCAGTGAGAATTATGTCCCACAAGTTCCCATTGCTTTAAAGCCACCAAAAGCTCTCCTGTAGAGACTGATATGGACTACGGCTACACCCTAGAACAAAGTAGCATACTCTGGCACTACTTTAAAATAAAAAAACTCTTGATTGAAGAATCTAATCTAACACCTCACTTTACCTCTTCCTATCACTAACGTAGGCAAAGAGAATGACTGGGGTGGGAGGGAAGGAAGGAGCTATATAACAGCTCTGCTGTGGTGCTCTTTGCCTCCTACTGCTGACCAGGAGGTGAATATCCCATTAGTAATTAAGATGATCCATGGACTCATTGTGTCTTAAAAAAGAAAGACCTTATATGTTTATTAGAAGGCAGAATAGCAGACAAAGCCTTCTGAATCGCATCAGCAATAGCATCTATTATATTCACAGGGATATCATGTACATTAGATGTTGAAGGAACAACATGCATTGTACTGGTATGATAGATACATTGTCTGCATGTAAAAGCTTATCATGAAAAATGTTACATACTACAGCTGGAGATATAATCTCCGCTAATTTACAACAGATAAACTTAGCTTTGGTAGAACTGTTTTTTTGGCGCTAACAACATCCGGAAATGACAACTCTCGTCATGGCAGACACAACCTTGTGCAAGGAAACCTGGCATCAACTAAGAAGCCGGAAATAACGAATTTGCATCACCGAACATAAAAAAAATTCTTGCGCCAAGAATGAAGCAATAAATATCAGCATTTTGCGACCTTGCGAGCCTAATTTTTGAAAAAGCAGTCAATTTGAAGAAAAGACTATACCCCAGGTAAGAAAAAAATAACTTCCTAAATATGTTTCCCAATTTGAAACTGATAGTCTGCAAAAGGAAATATACATAAACCTGACTCATGGCAAATATAAGTACAATACATATATTTAAAAATGTATATTAATACATAAAGTGCCAAACCATAGCTGAGAGTGTCTTAAGTAATGAAAACATACTTACCAAAAGACACCCATCCACATATAGCAGATAGCCAAACCAGTACTGAAAAAGTACCAGTAGAGGTAATGGAATATGACAGTATATAGTCTATCTGAAAAGGGAGGTAGGAGATGAATCTCTACAACCGATAACAGAGAATCTTTGAAAAGATTTCCCGTGAGTAAAACCATAGAATCAATAGGTGATACTCCCTTCACATCCCTCTGACAAACACTGTACTCAGAGGAATCGGGCTTTAAAATCCTGAGAAGCGCATATCACAGAAGACAATCAAGCACAAACTAACCTCACCACCTCCGTAGGAGGCAAAGTTTGTAAAACTGAATTGTGGGTGTGGTGAGGGGTGTATTTATAGGCCTTTTGAAGTTTGGGAAACTTTGCCCCTCCTGGTACAATTGAATATCCCATACGTCACAAGCTCATGGACTCTTGCCAATTACATGAAAGAAATTAAGGCATTCCAAACCTTATAATATATTCTTCGAGTAACAGGTTTCCTAGCCTGAACATTAGTATTGACAAAGGACTCAGAAAAAACCCTTTGACAAAGAAATATACGTTCAATCTCCAAGCCATCAAGTTTAGAGATTTTAGAAACGGATGGAAAACGGGACATTGAGACAGAAGATCTTTTCTTAGAGGAAGAGGCCAAGACTGTCAACTGGACTTCTGAACCAGAATTGGAAACCAAACTTTTTGAGGCCATTTTGGAACTATGAGCATCACTCATGCATTATCTTGCCAGATCTGGGTACCAGATCCAAAGGAGGAAACACATAAGACAGCTGAAAAGACCAAAACATTCTCAGAGCATCTGTCTCCAGAGCCCTTGAATCCCTGGAGAAATACTGAGGAAGCTAGTTGTTCAGTCTGGAAGTCATTAGATCTCTCTCTGGCAAGCCCCAACGATACACAATCTGACTTAAAACATCTGGATGAAGAGGCCATTCCCTTGGATGGATAGTCTTAAGATTGAAAATAAAACTGAGAAAATTGTCCACTCCTGGAACATGAACTGCAGTTATATGTCAATGATGGATCTCTATCCAATCCAGAATTTTCTAAACTACCTTCATCACCAAGGAATATTGTCTAACTTAAAACTGAAGGAAGGATTCCTAACCTAACTGGGGTCAAAACAGAAGAGTCCTGTAAATTGCTCAAATTTCCAAAATATTTATGGGCAATGTCACCTCCCAAGATGCCTAAACTCCCTGAGCAAGGTGGGAGCCCCATACTGCACTCCAAGCCGACAGACTTGCATCTGCTCAAATTATAGTCCACAGAGGATGAGCAAAGCTTGTTACCTGAGAAATGTGCTGGGGAACTAACCACCATAAGAGAGAATGCATTGCTAGAAAACTCAGGGAAATAATTTGCAATAACTGGGAGTGATCCCTGTTCTGCTGATTTAGCATGCAAAGCTGAAGAGGTCTCATATGAAGCTGTATGTAGCCAAGCATAAGGCACCGCATCTGATGCTGCCACCATCAAACCTATTACTTCAATGAAGGAAAAGACAGCCTGAAGATTCAAAGAAGCAAACATTAATTTTGACATATTTGCCTCTGGTAAAGACATTCTTATGTCACCGCTACTGCATCTGTTAGCTCCGCATGAGGATACCTGTACCTCGACCCCTATCTGGGTAGCGTCGCATTTAGACGTTATAAGATCGTCCTCTTGCAAATCTCTGCAAATACTCGGGATGGAGAGATCATGCTCCCGGATGAAAGGATTGTCTGCTAAAGAAATCCACTTCCCAGTTGTCCACCCCCGGAATTTGGATCGCTGACAGCGAACAAATGCGGGTCTCCCCCACACCAGAATCCGAGATACTTCACTCAAAACTAGGGAGCTTCTCGATCCCCCCTGATGGTTGATGTAAGCCACCAAGGATATATTGTTTGATTGGAATCTGATTAACAGGGACAACCCAGCAGAGGCCAAGCCTTCATCTAGATCCAAAATGAGATCAGGAGGGAGCTTTACCTCCTGAGACCAGAGGCCCTGTGCCTTCCTGGTATCCCAAACAACTCCCCATCCTGACAGACTCGCAACTGTAGTCACAACCACTTAGGATGGTCTTGAGAGGGATGCCCTTCAGGACAAGTGATCCAGAAAAAACCCACCAAGAGAGCAATTCTTGGTTGTCCAGAGAATTCTGTTGAGACAGATCCGAATGATCGCCGTTCCACTAGTCCAGCATGCGCAGTTGCAACAGTCTGAGGTGAAACCTGGCAAAGACAATGATGTCCAGCTGGACACCATGAGACCAATAACCTCCATACACCGAGCCACAGATGGCTCCATACACCGAGCCACAGATGGCCTTAAGCTAGCTTGCAACGTCTCTGGTCTGTTAGAAATATTCTCATGTCTATGGAGACTATTATAGTACCCGAGAATTCTACCCTGGTACTTGATACAAGAGAACTCTCTCAAGATTATCTGCCATCCATGGGATCGAAGAAGACAGGAGATATTCCAAATGGTCCACTCTTCGAAAAATTTCTTTAGCTAGACCAAACGGACGGGCAATAAACTGGAAGTGCTGGTCCAGGAATGCAAACCTTAGGAACTGTAAGTGGCCCTTGAGGATTGGTACGAGAAGGGAGCATACTTCAGATCTACCGTGGTCATGAATTACCCCTCTCAAACGAGGGGAAGAATGGACCTCATTGTCTCCATCTTAAACGAGGGGACATTTAAAACCCTGCATAAGCACTTTAGGTCCAGAATCAAGCGGAAAGTCCCCTCCTTCTTAAGGTCCATGAAAAGGTTGGAAAACCTATCTAGTAACCCCGAGCTATGACCTCCAGGACCCATGTATCCTGCACGTCCCTGAACCAAGCGACTGAAAAGAGCAACATACTGCCCCCTACATGATCCAAAATAGGACCAGGGACCACCCAATCATGCCGATGTAGACTCGGCGGGCTTCTTGCTCTGCTTGGATTAATTTCAGGACTGAGCTGGCTTCCAAGAGCTCTTAGATTGCTCTGGCTTAGCGAAGGACTGCTGACATGGGCTTTATCAGAACGAAAATCGTCCCTTAGATTAGTTCATATACTCATGCGGTAGGAGGGCACCCTTGCACCCTGTGACCGTGGAGATAATTGAGTCCAGACCTAGACTAAACAAAATCATTCCCTTAAAGGGAAGGAAGAAGTCTAGACTTAGAAGTCATATCCACAGACCATGACTTCAGCCAGAGACCGACGGGCCTGAACAGAAAAAGCTGAAGCCATAGCAGTCAAGAGAATATACTGCCTAATAGCAGCACAGAATTAACAACCCTCAGGGACCATAAATATTTTTTTTTAATAACATCGAGGGGATCCTCCACCCCGATCAAATCCTATAAGGAGTCACACCAGAAGATAGTTTCTCCAGTAACCGCGGCAACAGCCACCGCCGGTTGAAACAAATAACACGTATGTTGACATCTTTCTTAACAGAGTTTCCAGCTCTTATCCATGGGCTCTTCAAATGAAGAACTATCCTCAAGCGGGATAGTAGTACGTTTAGCAAGGGTGAAGATAACGCCATCGCATTTAGGGATGGAACCTCACAACTCCATTGAGAGTCCAGGACCGGGGACAATTTGTTAAAGACAGAAGAGGGGGAAAAGGAATCCAATCCTGTCCCATTCATTCTTAATAAGGTTCACCATCTAACAGGAGCAGGGAAGGATAAGGTACTAAACTCTATCCAATTTAGGAATTAAAGGTTCATCCGGCAATTTGGCCTCTGGAACTCTGAAACAAAAACTTCCTTTAGAAGAAAGCGCAAATTCCTAAACTAAAGTCTGGTTCCTCCGCAGCCGGAGGTTTAGAGGCAACAGACTCCGACCCAGAATGTTCAAACTCTGAAGTCTCAGAAAGAACTTCATCCTCGGATAACCCTCAGTTAAATCCATTAAATTATCTGATGTACTCTGGGAAGGTATGTAATATGTAACCTTTCGCTTGCAATTAGCAGGGCGAGGTAAAGCATTAAGGCTGCAGACACCGCTGTCTGAACTGCGCAGTAACGTCTGGTGAAAAAAGGCCCCCTCTAGATGGAGGATCAGCAATGCTATGGGAAAACTGCATGTGTAGAGATATAAGAATGTACCTCACTGGACTACAACTCCCCAGAGGTGGACGGCTCCATGGTATCAAACATGTTTGATATTATCACATTATCAAAGCATATGGAACATAATTGAGAGGGCGTAACGAAGGCCTCCTCACCATATAAACAGGAATTACTCATTAGGAATAGAGGGAGGCACTCACCACCTCCTATGACCCAGACAGTACAAAGGTTTATGCTACCATACTTGCCGCAGGTTGCCATTGTAAACCTTGAAGAATGTACATCTTTTTTAAGTAAGCCTCTAACTTCTTATCCATGGGATCCTTAAAGGAACAACTATCCTCTATAGGAATGGTGGTTCTTTTAAGCTAGAGTAGAGATAGCTCCTTCTACTTTAGACACAGTGCACCATGAGTCACGAATGGAGTCAGCAACAGGAAACATTTTTTAAAAAAAAGGGGAAGGGGAAAAAGGAACCCCTGGCTTATCCCATTCCGGAGCTATAATTTCTGACATCTTGTCTGGAACAGGAAAAACATCCACAGAAGAGGGAGAATCATAAACTCTATTAAGTTTAGTAAACTTTTTTGGTTGACAGCAACAGAAAGTTCAGAGTCATCCAAAGTAGTTAGAACCTTCTTCAACAGCAACCGGAGGTGTTCAAGCTTAAATCTGAATTTTTTAGATTTCCTCTTACATTTACCCCCAGAAGGGAAAGCGGAGAGCCAACAAAGCCGCAGATACTGCAGAAGTTATCTGTGCAGCAAAATCCCCTGGTAAATAAACACCCCCAGGAGTTTGAAAGGAAACGGAAGGCACAGTATGAGAAACAACTAAGGCTTGGGAAATTTGTGGAGAAAGCGGAGGAATGTCAAGCACAGCATTATCCTGAGAGACACTTGACTCAGAAGGGAGTAACTTGTCTTTAAATTATAAAGTTTTAGCTAAGCAAGAGGAACAGAATTGCATAGGCAGGACAATTTGGGCCTCTAAACATAGCAAGCATTTATCTATAGAAATTGACTGATCCATAGCTACAGAAAAACAGATCCCCCTAAATATGACAAAAATAGAATGAAGTAAAATTATAATCAATTGATCCCAAAAAACGATAAATGCCCAAATTTTAGTAGACTATCACATAAACAAGACTAAAATTACTGAGAGCAAAAAAAATTTGGAACCCTAAGAAGCAACCTCAGACTGCCTGAGGCTCCTACTGTGAAAGGATTGATATCCCACTAGCAAGAGGAAGCGAGACTCTCCTACAGAGTTCTTCTCCGCTTTTGGCAGACGATCCAATTGATGAGAACAAGACGCAAAGCCAACACTGATAGAATCAATAAGCTTCGCTCCGAAACAATGGAAGAGCAGACATCACGTGAGCTGCTAGAAAAATTAACTGCGACACATTAAAAGTGTGCATTATTTACAAACGGCTCTAGAAAGTAAATCCATTAGATCTTTTTCCTTCCTCATAAACCTGTCTGTCATAGCCCATCTGCTCTATAAATAAGGGAAAAACATAATTTATGTAAGAACTTACCTGATAAATTCATTTCTATCATATTAGCAAGAGTCCATGAGCTAGTGACGTATGGGATAAACATTCCTACCAGGAGGGGCAAAGTTTCCCAAACCTCAAAATGCCTATAAATACACCCTTCACCACACCCACAATTCAGTTTAACGAATAGCCAAGAAGTGGGGTGATAAGAAAGGAGCGAAAGCATCAACAAGGAATTGGAATAATTGTGCTTTATACAAAAAAAATCATAACCACCACAAAAAAGGGTGGGCCTCATGGACTCTTGCTAATATGAAAGAAATGAATTTATCAGGTAAGTTCTTACATAAATTATGTTTTCTTTCATGTAATTAGCAAGAGTCCATGAGCTAGTGACATATGGGATAGCAGATACCCAAGATGTGGAACTTCCACGCAAGAGTCACTAGAGAGGGAGGGATAAAATAAAGACAGCCAATTCCACTGAAAAAATAATCCACAACCCAAATCAAAAAGTTTTAATCTTATAATGAAAAAATACTGAATTTATAAGCAGAAGAATCAAACTGAAACAGCTGCCTGAAGTACTTTTCTACCAAAAACTGCTTCAGAAGAAGAGAAAACATCAAAATGGTAGAATTTAGTAAAAGTATGCAAAGAAGACCAAGTTGCTGCTTTGCAAATCTGATCAACAGAAGCTTCATTCCTAAAAGCCCAGGAAGTAGAAACTGACCTAGTAAAATGAGCCGTAATCCTTTGAGGCGGGGATTTACCCGACTCTACATAAGCATGATGAATCAAAGACTTTAACCAAGACGCTAAAGAAATGGCAGAAGCCTTCTGACCTTTCCTAGAACCAGAAAAGATAACAAATAGACTAGAAGCCTTTCTGAAATCTTTAGTAGCTTCAACATAATATTTCAAAGCTCTTACTACATCCAAAGAATGTAAAGATCTTTCCAGGAATTCTTAGGATTAGGACACAATGAAGGGACAACAGTTTCTCTACTAATGTTGTTAGAATTCACAACCTCAGGTAAAAAATTAAATGAAGTCCGCAACACAGCCTTATCCTGATGAAAAATCAGAAAAGGAGATTCACAAGAAAGAACAGATAACTCAGAAACTCTTCTAGCAGAAGAGATGGCCAAAAGGAACAAAACTTTATTAAGAAAGTAATTTAATATCCAGAGAATGCATAGGTTCAAACGGAGGAGCCTGTAAAGCCCTCAGAACCAAATTGAGACTCCAAGGAGGAGAGATTGACTTAATGACAGGCTTGATACGAACCAAAGCCTGTACAAAACAATGAATATCAGGATGATTAGCAATCTTTCTGTGAAAAAGAACTGAAAGAGCAGAGATTTGTCCTTTCAAGGAACTTGCAGACAAACCCTTATCCAAACCATCTTGAAGAAATTGTAAAATTCTAGGAATTCTAAAAGAATGCCAAGAGAATTTATGTGAAGAACACCAAGAAATGTAAGTCTTCCAGACTCGGTAATAGATCTTTCTAGACACAGATTTACGAGCCTGTAACATAGTATTAATCACTGAGTCAGAGAAACCTCTATGACTAAGTATTAAGCGTTCAATCTCCATACCTTCAAATTTAATGATTTGAGATTCTGATGGAAAAATGGGCCTTGAGACAGAAGGTCTGGCCTTAACGGAAGTGTGCAAGGTTGGCAACTTGCCATCCGAACGAGATCCGCATACCAAAACCTGTGTGGCCATGCTGGAGCCACCAGCAGTACAAACGAACGCTCCATTAGGATTTTGGAAATCACTCTTGGAAGAAGAACTAGAGGCGGAAAGATATAAGCAGGTTGATAATTCCAAGGAAGTGACAACGCGTCCACTGCTTCCGCCTGAGGATCCCTGGATCTGAACAGATACCTGGGAAGTTTCTTGTTTAGATGAGAGGCCATCAGATCTATTTCTGGAAGCCCCCAGATTTGAACAATCTGAAGAAATACCTCTGGGTGAAGAGACCATTCGCCCGGATGTAACGTCTGGCGACTGAGATAATCCGCTTCCCAATTGTCTATACCTGGGATGTGAACCGCAGAAATTAGACAGGAGCTGGATTCTGCCCATACAAGTATCCGAGATACTTCTTTCATAGCCTGAGGACTGTGAGTCCCCCCTTGATGATTGACATATGCCACGGTTGTGACATTGTCTGTCTGAAAACAAATAAACGATTCTCTCTTCAGAAGAGGTCAGAACTGAAGAGCTCTGAAAATCGCACGGAGTTCCAAAATGTTGATTGGTAATCTCGCCTCCTGAGATTCCCAAACCCCCTGCGCTGTCAGAGATCCCCATACAGCCCCCCAACCTGAAAGACTCGCATCTGTTGAGATCACAGTCCAGGTTGGACAAACAAAAGAAGCCCCTTGAACTAAACGATGGTGATTCAACCACCAAGTCAGAGAAGATCGAACATTGGGATTTAAGGATATTAATTATGATATCTTTGTATAATCCCTGCACCATTGGTTCAGCATACAAAGCTGAAGAGATCTCATGTGAAAACGAGCAAAAGGGATAGCGTCCGATGCAGCAGTCAAGAGACCTAAAATTTCCATGCACAAAGATTGAGACTGAAGGTTTCGACAAGCTGAAACCAATTTCAGACGTCTCTTTTCTGTTAGAGACAAAGTCATGGACACTGAATCTATTTGGAAACCCAAAAAGGTTACCCTTGTCTGAGGAATCAAGGAACTCTTTGGTAAATTGATCCTCCAACCATGTCTTTGAAGAAACAACACAAGTTGATTCGTGTGAGATTCTGCAGAATGTAAAGACTGAGCAAGTACCAAGATATCGTCCAAATAAGGAAATACCGCAATACCCTGCTCCCTTATTACAGAAAGAAGGGCACCGAGAACCTTCGAAAAGATCCTTGGAGCTATTGCTAGGCCAAAAGGAAGAGCAACAAACTGGTAATGCTTGTCTAGAAAAGAGAATCTCAGGAACTGATAATGGTCCGGATGAATTGGAATATGAAGATATGCATCCTGTAAGTCTATTGTGGATATATAATGCCCTTGCTGAACAAAAGGCAGAATAGTCCTTATAGTCACCATTTTGAATGTTGGTATCCTTACATAACGATTCAATATTTTTAGATCCAAAACTGGTCTGAAAAAATTCTTTTTCTTTGGAACAATGAACAGATTTGAATAAAACCCCAGGCCCTGTTCCAGAACTGGAACTGGCACAATTACCCCAGCTGACTCCAGATCTGAAACACATTTCAGAAACGCTTGAGCCTTTACTGGGTTTACTGGAATGTGTGAAAGAAAGAATCTTCTCACAGGCGGTCTTACCTTGAAACCTATTCTGTACCCTTGTGAAACAATGTTCTGAATCCAAAGACTTTGAATAGAATTGATCCAAACATCTATGAAAAATCGTAACCTGCCCCCTACCAGCTGTGCTGGAATGAGGGCCGCACCTTCATGCGGATTTGGGAGCTGGTTTTGACTTTCTAAAAGGCTTGGATTTATTCCAGACTGGAGAAGGTTTCCAAACGGAAACTGTTCCTTTAGAGGAAGGGTCAGGCTTTTGTTCCTTATTCTGACGAAAGGAACGAAAATGATTAGCAGCCCTATATTTACCTTTAGATTTTTTATACTGAGGTAAAAAGGCTCCCTTCCCCCCCAGTAACAGTTGAAATGATTGAGTCTAACTGAGAACCAAATAATTTATTACCTTGGAAAGAAAGAGAAAGCAAAGTTGACTTAGAAGTCATATCTGCATTCCAAGACTTAAGCCATAAAGCTCTTCTAGCTAAAAAAATAGCTAAAGAAATATACCTGACATTAATTCTGATATCGAAAATGGCATCACAAAGTTATTAGCATGTTGAAGGAGTTTAACAATGCTATAAGCATTATGGTCTGACACTTGTTGCGCTAAAGCCTCCAACCAGAAAGTTGAAGCTGCAGCAACATCAGCCAAAGAAATAGCAGGTCTAAGAAGATTACCTGAACATAAATAAGCCTTCCTTAGAAAGGATTCAAGTTTCCTATCTAAAGGATCTTTAAACAAAGTACTATCTGCCGTAGGAATAGTAGTACGTTTAGCAAGAGTAGAGATAGCCCCATCAACTTTGGGGATTTATCAGATGGCAAGGGTACAATTTATTAAACCTTGGAGAAGGAGTAAATGAAGTACCCAGACTATTCCATTCCCTAGAAATTACTTCCGAAATAGCATCAGGAACTGGAAAAACTTCTGGAATAACTACATGAGGTTTAAAACTGAATTTAAACGCTTAGTAGTTTTAATATCAAGAGGACTAGACTCCTCCATATCTAATGCAATCAACACTTCTTTAAGTAAAGAACGAATAAACTCCATCTTAAACAAATATGAAGATTTATCAGTGTCAATATCTGAGGTAGAATCTTCTGAACCAGATAGATCCTCATCAGAAATAGATAAGTCAGAATGATGGCGGTCATTTAAAAATTCATCTGAAATATGTGAAGTTTTAAAAGACCTCTTAAGTTTACTAGAAGGAGGAATAACAGACAGCCTTCCGAATAGAATTAGAAACAAATTCTTTAACATTAACAGGAATATCCTGAACATTAGATGTTGAAGGAACAACAACTAGTAATGGATTATTACTAATGGAAATATTATCAGCGTTGGATAGCTTACCATGACAACTAACACAAACTACAGCCGGAGGAACAGTTACCAAAAGTTTACAACAAATGCACTTAGCTTTGGTAGAACCGACATCAGGCAGCGCTTTTCCAGAAGTAGATTCTGATTCAGGGTCAGGTAGTGACATCTTGCAATATGTAAAAGAAAAAACAACATATAAAGCAAAATTATCAAATCACTTAAATGGCAGTTTCAGGAATGGGAAAAAATGCAAAATGAAACAAGCCTCTAGAAAACTAGAAGCAACTAAAAAGTGAGACTGAAATAATGTGAAAAAAACTGGCGCCAAGTATGACGCCCACATTTTTGGCGCCAAGTATAACGCCCACATATTTTTAAAAAAGTCTGCAATACACATACGTCAAAAAAATTACGCAATTGCGTGAAAACTTCCAGCGCCAACTATGACGCCGGAAATGACAAACTTTTTGCGCCAAAAAAGTCTCGCGCCAAGAATGACGCAATAAATAGAAGCATTTTCTGCACCCGCGAGCCTAACAGCCCGCAATTTTGAAAAAAAGTCAATTGAAAATTGAAAGGTAAGAAAAATGAAACTGACAGTCTGAATGAAGGAATGCTGATTATCCTGAATCATGGCAAATATAAGTTTAAACACATATTTAGAACGTGCCCAACCATAGCTTTGAGTGTCATAAATAGAAATAAGACTTACTTACCCTAAGACACTCATCTACATATAGTAAATAGCCAAACCAGTACTGAAACGAGAATCAGTAGAGGTAATGGTATATAAGAGTATATCGTCGATCTGAAAAGGGAGGTAGGAGAAGAAATCTCTACGACCGATAACAGAGAACCTATGAAATAGATCCCCTAGAGGAAGACCATGGTATTCAAATAGGCAATACTCTCTTCACATCCCTCTGACATTCACTGTACTCTGAGAGAAAATCCGGGCTTCAGCCTGCTGCGAAGCACATATCAACGTAGAATCTAGCACAAGCTTACTTCACCACCTCCATGGGAGGCAAAGTTTGTAAAACTGAATTGTGGGTGTGGTGAGGGGTGTATTTATAGGCATTTTGAGGTTTGGGAAACTTTGCCCCTCCTGGTAGGAATGTATATCCCATATGTCACTAGCTCATGGACTCTTGCTAATTACATGAAAGAAAAGTAAAATCCCTTAGAATCCCTTTAGCCAAGCTCTCACTGTGAGTGAATTAAAAATCAATGACATGAGGAATTATTAATCTCATAAAGTGCTAATAAAGCTGCCCATAAAATGTACCCTTAACCAAATAAGGATAACTATGTCCCAAAATCGATCCATATAAGGGTTAACCTCTAAAGTGCTGTCCTTCAGTAACTAGAAGGCAAAGGCACTTACCCGTGGATCCAGCTGCAGGGCAGATAACAGCTACTAAGGTGTGACAGGTACTCCACTCCCTGTTATGGACCTGTAGTAAAAGAAAGAACAGAGTAACCAACTAGGGCTTTCTGCAAAGGGGGTAGCAAAAGTAAAGCAAAGACTACCTCACCACCTTCCAACTGCTAAAAGCCATTACTACACTTACTAAAGCGATTGACATGGACACAGCTAGACCTTAATCCTTGCTTGCAGGGAAGAGTACGCTTAAAAGGATTAAATGTATTCAGACACCAATTTAGCACATCCTCCATTGACAGAGGCAAAGAGAATGACTGGGGATTATGGGTAAGGGAAGTTACACTTAACAGCTTTGCTGGGGTGCTCTTCGCCGCCTCCTGCTGGCTAGGAGTTGAATATCATACTGGTATTTGAAATGACGTTGTGGACTCTCCATGCCACAGGAAAAAAATGAAATTAGAAGAAATAGAACTCCAACATAAATCTGACCCCGCTAATGAAGTCATATTAAAGGAGATTGAAAAATATAGACAAGCTTTGAGGTTACAGCAACTCTATTTCAAGGGAGATAATAAATAGGAAATGAAAGTGCAGAATCAATAAAGCGTATAATTTAAACATTAAAGATCATGACAATAAAGAACTATATACAACAGAACAAATAACAGAAGCTTTCATTAAGAATAATAATAAAACTAAACCATGGTTTCTCAATGGCCAGGCTGTGGCCCGGTAACGGGCCGTGACAGCCCAGCTGATGGGCTGCGACCTGTCATGCCACCACTGTGCAATCTGGCCCACTCATGCCCCCACTGTGCACCAAGGGCAGACTGAGACCAATCAGGGCTACATGCTAAAATTAGGGAAGGGGCCCCACTGCCTCACACTTTATTAACATGCCAATTAACATGGTAGCATCCCTGCCCTGCCCCACCAGGCCCCCAACCTCCAGAGCCAGGATCCCAAGCATCAAGGGCCAGAGACAAGTCCCCAACTTCATGGCCCGCACAGCAACAGGCCCCCGACAGGATCCCCCTAGTAACAAACCCCACATACAGGCACAAGGCTCCTCCACTACACCAAAGCAATCAGAGAATAAATGGGAGAAAACTAAGTAGTATTTTGAGAACCTTTCATTCCCGACTTTAAGAGATGAACACAGAGAAACACTTAAAGAGATACTAAACCCTAATTTTTTTTCTTTCATGATTCAGATAGAGCATGCGATCTTAAGCAACTTTCTAATTTACTCCTATTATCAGTTTTCTTCGATCTCTTGTTATTTTTATTTGAAAAAGCAGGAATCTAAGCTAAGGAGTTGGCCAATTTTTAATTCAGCACCCTAAATAGAGCTTGCTGATTGGTGGCTCTGCTTCCAGCAGCTTTTAAAGTATTGCCTCGATATTGAGGCATCACTGCATTACCTTTTTTGGCACAACGATGCAGAGAGAGACACTCTTTGGCCCTCTCTGCATCGGCCAGTGATGGTGCCGACCGTTGGTGGGTGGGAGCAGCTGCAGGGAGGCGGGTGGGCGGCCCATCGCTGGATCACTTCCGGCTAGCCGTGTCGGATCCAACCCCGGTGTGTACTGGTAACAGTAGCAATACACACCGCAGCTTGCCATTGAAGACCGTGGCGAACATACATTTTCTTTAAAAATGCCTCCAATTTCTTATCCATTGGATCCTTAAAAGAACAACTATCCTCTATGGGAATAGTGCTCCTTAGTCAAAGTGGAAATAGCTCCTTCCACCTTAGGAACCGTTTGCCACGACTCCTTAATAGAGTTAGCTATAGGAAACATTTTCTTAAAAAATAGGAGATGGATAAAAAGGAATACCAGGTCTCTCCCACTCCCGTGCAATAATCTCAGAAGAACGGTCTGGAACAGAAAATACCTCCACCGCAGAGGGAACATCAAAATACTTGTTCAGCTTGCTAGACTTCTTCGGGTTAACAACGATAGTAGAATCGGAGTCATCCAAGGTAGCCAAAACCTCCTTATGTAACAAGCGGAGGTGTTCCAGCTTAAATCTAAAGGACACAACTTCAGAATCAGTAGAAGGAATTATACTGCCTGAATCCGAGATTTTACCCTCAGATGCACCCGAAGAATCATCATCCTCAGACTTCTGAGAGGAAATACTTTGATTAGCCACTTCAGGATTAGAACCCTTACTTATTGTTTCTTTAAATTTCCTTTTGCGTTTTCCCTGCAGCATGGGAAAAGCAGACGTCTCAGATACCGCAGAGGATACCTGGGCAGCAATATCTTGCAAAGTAACCCCAGACGGAGCATGAGAAGAAACACAGGGCACTGCATGTGCAGATGAATAGGATTGGGGTGTTTGAGGAGACAGCTGAGGCACATCTGAAACAGGAGGCACCTGAACAGCATCCGCCTTAGCTAATGATGGCTCAAGGTCAAAAAGTCTATTTCTATAAGCTTAAGTTCTTTCAATACATGAAGAACAAAAAGGTACTGGGGGTTCAACCTGGGCATCAAAACATAAGCTACAGGTAACATCCTGCACAGCCTCTTGATCCATATTACAAAAAAAAAGAAAAAAGAAGCAAATAAAAAAATCTAACTTTTACTTTTATATATATATATATATATATATATATATATATATATATATATATATATATATATATATATATATCTTTTAACAAAGAATATAATACAGAACAAAAAAAAGTTCTTAAATAAATGTTCCCTTTAAATTTTCCAAATCAAGAAAACATACCCCAGGCAAAACTCTACACCTCAGCAGAATTACTGAGGTGCCCTACCTGTCCTGCAACCCGCAGCAAACAGAGGAAAAAAACAATCCCGTTTACAATCCTGATTCCAGAGAAGCAAAAACAGCAAGAAGCCTTCTAAACAGCAGAGCCATCTGAAATATGTGCACCTCACTCTACATGAAGTGAAGAAAAACGCAAAAAAAACTCTAACATCAAAGAATCAGAACCTCCCTAAAAGGGGTCGGTCCTACAGCTGACAAAAAAGCCTTTTTTCTTTTTCTTTTTTTAAACAACTTACTTGAAAACAGGCTTAAAAACAAACAATAAAACCCCCAATAAAAGTAAAACGGATCCTCACTGAGCCATCAATAAATTAAATAACTCCTCACACTAACAGTGCCTGCAAAAACTGCAATAAAAACCTGCACCCTGACAGGAATAATAAACGTCCTCCTGCAGCGTTTCAGCTGAATAAGTGACAAATATTTCCCTGCTTACATAGAAAAATAAAACTGGCACTTACCTTAATATTTATCTGTCCGGCAATAGGACAGCTCAGCTGGTTTGAGAGGATGTCATCCCTCACAATGACCTGTGAAAATACAGAAAGACTGAGTAAGCTTACTCAGGCTATCTAAATAGGGCAGCAAAATGTTTTGGGAAAACGCAGTGAGGATTGTATCCCACAAGTTCCTAATTGCTTAAAAGCCACCACTGCCCTACTGAAGAGACTGACATGGGCTAAGGCTAGACCATTTAGAAAGATCAGAGCAAGCCTACTCTGATTTTAAAATAAAAAAAATGTTGATTGTAGATCAGACACCAAAACTTCACCGCAGGCAAAGAGAATGACTGGGGATTATGGGGGGTAAGGGAAGTGACATATTTAGCAGCTTTACTGTGGTGCTCTTTGCCTCTTCCTGCTGGCCAGAAGTGATATTCCCACTAGTAATTGATGATTCTATGGACTCACCATATCTTAGGAAAGAAAATCAGCTACAGCTGGATTCAAACTCCCAACTTCGGTTACAAGATGGCTAAGCCATTTACCTGACCACTATAGCTTGCTGTTGGCTGAACAGCAGACTGTAGAGAGAGGTAAGAGGAAAAAATCTTCGATTGTCTGACCTCCGATAGAAAATCTAATAAGATCCCTCACCCTTGTAGTTGGAACAAGGGAACTCTTCTCTAAATTCCCATTCCATGGGAACGTAGAAAAAACAAGATCTCTTGAAAAAGAGTTTGCTCGAAGAAAGGATGAGGCCTGAACCATATAATGTCCAGGAGGGCACCCCTGCAATCCTTTAAGACCTAAGGAGTCATTCAAGGAAGACTAATCTCAGAAACTTGAGAAGATCCCAGATAATGGGAACAAGAAGGTACATATCCTTCAGGTCTATGTTCGTCAGGAAGAGACCCTCTAGAATCAAAGGAGAACGAATACTACTTTGAAGGACTGTACGCTGAGAAACTCGAAACAAAAAGCTAGATACCATTCCCTGAATGGGACTGGAACTATCACTTCAAGAACGCCTCTCATTATACCTGGATTGCAGATACCCTAGAAAGGTGAAATCTGCCCCTTGGAGGGAAAAACTTAGATTGCTACTACGGCACCTGGTATTCTCAGACGGTCTCCCATCTAAGTACTAACCAGGCCCAACCCTGCTTAGCTTCCGAGATCAGACGAGATTGGGCGCATTCAGGGTGGTGTGGCCGTAGGCCCAAAAGACTGGACTGACACTGCAGAAACAGTGAAAGGAAGACTCTCCTCTAGTCTATTCCACTTGGCGTGTGGTAGAAAGACCTTTTTGCCAGACCAGGTCCAAACTAGGTCTCACCCTTGTAAAGAAGCACCAGAAGCTTGGATTTTGGAGGAATAATTAAATATAATCCAAATAATGATACCTGTCTTGGTCAAATTGGATATTGAACTTGCATCTGCAGTATTATAGAGCCACGGCTGTGCCACTAAGCCACAGATAGGCTTTTCAGCTGACCAAAATTTCAGTCACAACGCCCAGTAGACTAGTACAGAAAGTCTAAATAGGCAAGGCATCACCCTAGATGATCAAATAAACCTCCAGCTTCTTATTCATGGATCCGTAATGGAACAGCTATCCTCCATAGGGATTGAAGTACTCCAAGTCATATTAGAAAAGCTCCCTTCTATCTAAGGCATTTTAATGGAGTCATCGACAGGAAAATCCTTTAAAGGACGGGAGACAAAGTAACTCTAGCTTCTCCTATTCATGAGAAAATGTCTAGAGACACTTCCTCATAAGAAGGAACATCATAGAAATGATAGTTAAACTTTCAAGGGTTGACAACGACAGCGTTATCGATGTCGTCCAAGTAGCTAAAACCTCCTTTAACAGTACACGAGGTGTGCAAGCATACATCTGAAGGAGACGACTTCAGCATCAGATGAAGGAATTATACTGTCCGAATCTGAGATTTTACCCTCAGAAGCTACCAGCAAATCCTCCTTACGAGACTTAGGAGGGAGAGCATCCAGTGGAGCAGAATGTAGAGCAGAAACCTTACTATCTGAAAAACTTTAATGTCCTCTTGCATTTTCCCTGTAGGTAAGGAAAGATAGATACAGCCGCAGTGACCACAGAAGATACCTGAGCTGCAAAACCTGTAGGCAATTACAGTCCTCCAGGAGATTTAGCGGAACCGCCTATTGGACCACAAAAACAACAGCGGTTTGAAAAGTATCCCAAACCTCACACTGGGATAGGCACCGGGACAATGACTCTCCCGCACCCCTTGAAAAGGCTTCCCTATCTCTGTCGGAAAGACAGGATCAAGAGAAGGAAAAACTGCCCTGAAAGGATGGATTGGAAGCCTAGGTCTAACTTCTAGGACCCATGTATCCTATACGATCCTGAGTCAAGCGCCTGAAAAAAACATAATTTATGCTTACCTGATAAATGAATTTCTCTTGTGGTGTATCCAGTCCACGGATCATCCATTACTTGTGGGATATTCTCCTTCCCAACAGGAAGTTGCAAGAGGATCACCCACAGCAGAGCTGCTATATAGCTCCTCCCCTAACTGCCATATCCAGTCATTCGACCGAAACAAGCCGAGAAAGGAGAAACCATAGGGTGCAGTGGTGACTGTAGTTTAAATTAAAATTTAGACCTGCCTTAAAAAGACAGGGCGGGCCGTGGACTGGATACACCACAAGAGAAATAAATTTATAGGGTAAGCATAAATTATGTTTTCTCTTGTAAGGTGTATCCAGTCCACGGATCATCCATTACTTGTGGGATACCAATACCAAAGCTAAAGTACACGGATGAAGGGAGGGACAAGGCAGGCTTAAATGGAAGGAACCACTGCCTGTAGAACCTTTCTCCCAAAAATAGCCTCCGAAGAAGCAAAAGTATCAAATTTGTAAAATTTTGAAAAGGTATGAAGCGAAGACCAAGTCGCCGCTTTGCAAATCTGTTCAACAGAAGCCTCATTCTTAAAGGCCCAGGTGGAAGCCACAGCTCTAGTAGAATGAGCTGTAATTCTTTCAGGGGACTGCTGTCCAGAAGTCTCATAGGCTAAACTTATTACGCTCCGAAGCCAAAAAGAAAGAGAGGTTGCCGAAGCTTTTTGACCTCTCCTCTGTCCAGAGTAAACAACAAACAGTGTAGATGTTTGGCGAAAATCTTTAGTAGCTTGTAAGTAAAACTTCAAAGCACGGACCACGTCCAGATTATGTAAAAGACGTTCCTTCTTTAAAGAAGGATTAGGACACAATGATGGAACAACAATCTCTTGATTGATATTCTTGTTAGAAACTACCTTAGGTAAAAACCCAGGTTTTGTACGCAGAACTACTTTATCTGAATGGAAAATCAGATAAGGAGAATCACATTGTAAGGCAGATAACTCCGAGACTCTCCGAGCCGAGGAAATAGCCATCAAAAACAGAACTTTCCAAGATAAAAGTTTAATATCAATGGAATGAAGGGGTTCAAACGGAACCCCTTGAAGAACTTTAAGAACCAAGTTTAAGCTCCATGGGGGAGCAACAGGTTTAAACACAGGCTTAATTCTAACCAAAGCCTGACAAAAAGCTTGAACGTCTGGAACTTCTGCCAGACGCTTGTGCAGAAATCTGTCCCTTTAAAGAACTAGCTGATAATCCTTTTTCCAAACCCTCTTGGAGAAAGGACAATATCCTAGGAATCCTAACCTTACTCCATGAGTAATTCTTGGATTCACACCAATAAAGATATTTACGCCATATCTTATGATAGATTTTCCTGGTGAAAGGCTTTCGTGCCTGTATAAGGGTATCAATGACTGACTCTGAGAAGCCACGCTTTGATAAAATCAAGCGTTCATTCTCCATGCAGTCAGTCTCAGAGAAATTAGATTTGGATGATTGAAAGGACCTTGTAGTAGAAGGTCTTGTCTCAGAGGCAGGGTCCATGGTGGAAAGGATGACATGTCCACTAGGTCTGCATACCAGGTCCTGCGTGGCCACGCAGGCGCTATCAATATCACCGATGCTCTCTCCTGTTTGATTTTGGCAATCAGTCGAGGGAGCAGAGGAAACGGTGGAAACACATAAGCCAGGTTGAAGGAAGAACCAAGGCGCTGCTAGAGCATCTATCAGTGCCGCTTCTGGGTCCCTGGACCTGGATCCGTAACAAGGAAGCTTGGCGTTCTGGCGAGACGCCATGAGATCCAGTTCTGGTTTGCCCCAACGATGAACCAATTGAGCAAACACCTCCGGATGGAGTTCCCACTCCCCCGGATGAAAAGTCTGACGACTTAGAAAATCCGCCTCCCAGTTCTCTACACCTGGGATATGGATTGCTGATAGGTGGCAAGAGTGAGTCTCTGCCCAGCGAATTATCTTGGAGACTTCTTACATCGCTAGGGAACTCCTGGTTCCCCCTTGATGGTTGATGTAAGCCACAGTCGTGATGTTGTCCGACTGAAATCTGATGAACCTCAGGGTTGCTAACTGAGGCCAAGCTAGAAGAGCATTGAATATTGCTCTTAACTCCAGAATATTTATTGGGAGGAGTTTCTCCTCCAGAGTCCACGATCCCTGAGCCTTCAGGGAATTCCAGACTGCACCCCAACCTAGAAGGCTGGCATCTGTTATTACAATTGTCCAATCTGGCCTGCGAAAGGTCATACCTTTGGACAGATGGACCCGAGAAAGCCACCAGAGAAGAGAATCTCTGGTCTCTTGATCCAGATTTAGTAGAGGGGACAAATCTGTGTAATCCCCATTCCACTGACTGAGCATGCATAGTTGCAGCGGTCTGAGGTTTAGGCGCGCAAATGGCACTATGTCCATCGCCGCTACCATCAAGCCGATTACTTCCATACACTGAGCCACCGAAGGGCGCGGAATAGAATGAAGAACACGGCAAGATTGTAGAAGCTTTGATAACCTGGATTCTGTCAGGTAAATCTTCATTTCTACAGAATCTATCAGAGTTCCTAGGAAGGAGACTCTTGTGAGTGGGGATAGAGAACTCTTTTCCTCGTTCACCTTCCACCCATGTGACTTGAGAAATGCCAGAACTATGTCCGTATGTGACTTGGCAATCTGAAAGCTTGACGCCTGTATCAGGATGTCGTCCAGATAAGGGGCCAATGATATACCTCGCGGTCTTAGGACCGCCAGAAGCGATCCCAGAACCTTTGTAAAGATTCTTGGAGCTGTAGCTAACCCGAAGGAAAGAGCCACAAATTGGTAATGCCTGTCCAGAAAGGCAAACCTTAGGAACCGATGATGATCTTTGTGAATCGGTATTTGAAGGTAAGCATCCTTCAAATCCACTGTGGTCATGTACTGACCCTCCTGGATCATAGGTAGGATGGTCCGAATAGTTTCCATTTTGAACGATGGAACTCTGAGGAATTTGTTTAAGATCTTTAGATCCAAAATGGGTCTGAAGGTTCCCTCTTTTTTGGGAACCACAAACAGATTTGAATAAAAGCCCTGTCCCTGTTCCGTCTGTGGAACTGGACAGATCACTCCCATAACTAGGAGGTCTTGCACACAGCGTAAGGATGCCTTTTTCTTTATCTGGTTTACAGATAATCTCGAAAGGTGAAATCTCCTTTGAGGAGGGGAAGCTTTGAAGTCCAGAAGATATCCCTGAGATATGATCTCCAATGAACATCTCTTGCCCACGCCTGGGCGAAGAGAGAAAGTCTGCCCCCTACTAGATCCGTTACCGGATAGGGGGCCGTTCCTTCATGCTGTCTTAGAGGCAGCAGCAGGCTTTCTGGCCTGCTTGCCTTTGTTCCAGGACTGGTTAGGTTTCCAACCCCGGCTTGGATTGAGCAAAAGTTCCCTCTTGTTTTGTAGCAGAGGAAGTTGATGCTGCACCTGCCTTGAAATTTCTAAAGGCACGAAAATTAGACTGTTTGGCCCTTGATCTGGCCCTGTCCTGAGCAAGGGTATGACCCTTACCTCCAGTAATGTCAGCAATAATTTCCTTCAAACCAGGCCCGAATAGGGTCTGCCCCTTGAAGGCAATGTTAAGTAATTTAGACTTTGAAGTCATGTCAGCTGACCAAGATTGAAGCTATAGCGTCCTATGCGCCTGGATGGCGAATCCAGAATTCTTAGACGTTAGTTTAGTCAAATGAACAATGACATCAGAAACAAAAGAATTAGCTAGCTTAAGTGTTCTAAGCTTGTCAAGTATTTCAGTCAATGGAGTAGCTGTCTGATAGGCCTCTTCCAGAGACTCAAACCAGAACGCCGCAGTAGCAGTGACAGGCGCAATGCATGCAAGGGGCTGCAGGATAAAACCTTGTTGAATAAACATTTTCTTAAGGTAACCTAATTTTTTATCCATTGGATCTGAAAAAGCACAACTGTCCTCGACAGGGATAGTGGTATGCTTTGCTAAAGTAGAAACTGCTCCCTCCACCTTAGGAACCGTCTGCCATAAGTCCCGTGTGGTGGCGTCTATTGGAAACATTTTTCCAAAAATAGGAGGGGGGGGAAACGGCACACCGGGTCTATCCCACTCCTTATTAATAATTTCTGTAAACCTTTTAGGAATTGGAAAAAACATCAGTACACACCGGCACTGCATAGTATTTATCCAGTCTACACAATTTCTGTGTCACAGTCATTCAGAGCAGCTAATACCTCCCCAAGCAATACACGGAGGTTCTCAAGCTTAAATTTAAAAGTAGAAATATCTGAATCAGGTTTCCCCGAATCAGAAATGTCACCCACAGACTGAAGCTCTCCTTCCTCAGCTTCTGCATATTGTGACGCAGTATCAGACATGGGCCTTAAAGCATCTGCGCGCTCTGTATTACGTCTAACCCCAGAGCTATCGCGCTTTCCTCTGAATTCAGGCAGTCTGGCTAATACCGCTGACAGGGTATTATCCATGATTGCCGCCATGTCCTGCAAAGTAATCGCTATGGGCGTCTTTGATGTACTTGGCGCCATTTTAGCGTGAGTCCCTTGAGCGGGAGTCAAAGGGTCCGACAAGTGGGGAGAGTTAGTCGGCATAACTTCCCCCTCGTCAAAATCCTCTGGTGATAATTCTTTTAAAGATAACAGCTGATCTTTATTGTTTAAAGTGAAATCAATACATTTAGTACACATTCTCCTATGGGGTTCCACCATGGCTTTTAAACATAATGAACAAGGAGTTTCGTCTATGTCAGACATGTTTATACAGACTAGCAATGAGACTAGCAAGCTTGGAAAACACTTTAAATCAAATTAACAAGCAATATAAAAAAACGTTACTGTGCCTTTAAGAGAAACAAATTTTGCCAAAATATGAAATAACATTAAAAAAAGGCAGTTAAACTAACGAAATTTTTACAGTGTATGTAACAAGTTAGCAGAGCATTGCACCCACTTGCAAATGGATGATTAACCCCTTAATACAAAAAACAGATTAACAAAACGAAAAACAGAATTTATGTTTACCTGATAAATTACTTTCTCCAACGGTGTGTCCGGTCCACGGCGTCATCCTTACTTGTGGGATATTCTCTTCCCCAACAGGAAATGGCAAAGAGCCCAGCAAAGCTGGTCACATGATCCCTCCTAGGCTCCGCCTACCCCAGTCATTCGACCGACGTTAAGGAGGAATATTTGCATAGGAGAAACCATATGTTACCGTGGTGACTGTAGTTAAAGAAAATAAATTATCAGACCTGATTAAAAAAACCAGGGCGGGCCGTGGACCGGACACACCGTTGGAGAAATTAATTTATCAGGTAAACATAAATTCTGTTTTCTCCAACATAGGTGTGTCCGGTCCACGGCGTCATCCTTACTTGTGGGAACCAATACCAAAGCTTTAGGACACGGATGAAGGGAGGGAGCAAATCAGGTCACCTAAATGGAAGGCACCACGGCTTGCAAAACCTTTCTCCCAAAAATAGCCTCAGAAGAAGCAAAAGTATCAAATTTGTAAAATTTAGAAAAAGTGTGCAGTGAAGACCAAGTCGCTGCCTTACATATCTGATCAACAGAAGCCTCGTTCTTGAAGGCCCATGTGGAAGCCACAGCCCTAGTGGAGTGAGCTGTGATTCTTTCAGGAGACTGCCGTCCGGCAGTCTCATAAGCCAATCGGATAATGCTTTTAATCCAGAAGGAGAGAGAGGTAGAAGCTGCTTTTTGACCTCTCCTAACTGAGGCCAAGCTTTGAGAGCATTGAATATCGCTCTCAGTTCCAGAAAATTTATCGGTAGAAGAGATTCTACCCGAGACCAAAGACCCTGAGCTTTCAGGGATCCCCAGACCGCGCCCCAGCCCATCAGACTGGCGTCGGTCGTGACAATGACCCACTCTGGTCTGCGGAAGGTCATCCCTTGTGACAGGTTGTCCAGGGACAGCCACCAACGGAAAGAGTCTCTGGTCCTCTGATTTACTTGTATCTTCGGAGACAAGTCTGAATAGTCCCCATTCCACTGACTGAGCATGAACAGTTGTAATGGTCTTAGATGAATGCGCACAAAAGGAACTATGTCCATTGCCGCTACCATCAAACCTATCACTTCCATGCACTGCGCTATGGAAGGAAGAGGAACGGAATGAAGTATCCGACAAGAGTCTAGAAGTTTTGTTTTTCTGGCTTCTGTCAGAAAAATCCTCATTTCTAAGGAGTCTATTATAGTTCCCAAGAAGGGAACCCTCGTTGACGGAGATAGAGAACTCTTTTCCACGTTCACTTTCCATCCGTGAGATCTGAGAAAGGCCAGGACAATGTCCGTGTGAGCCTTTACTTGAGGAAGGGACGACGCTCGAATCAGAATGTCGTCCAAGTAAGGTACTACAGCAATGCCCCTTGGTCTTAGCACCGCCAGAAGGGACCCTAGTACCTATGAGAAAATCCTAGGAGCAGTGGCTAATCCGAAAGAAAACGCCACGAACTGGAAATGCTTGTCCAGGAATGCAAACCTTAGGAACCGATGATGTTCCTTGTGGATAGGAATATGTAGATACGCATCCTTGAAATCCACCTTGGTCATGAATTGAGCTTCCTGGATGGAAGGAAGAAGTGTTCGAATGGTTTCCATCTTGAACGATGGAACCTTGAGAAACTTGTTCAAGATCTTGAGATCTAAGATTGGTCTGAACGTTCCCTCTTTTTTGGGAACTATGAACAGATTGGAGTAGAACCCCATCCCTTGTTCTCCTAATGGAACAGGATGAATCACTCCCATTTTTAGCAGGTCTTCTACCCAATGTAAGAATGCCTGTCTTCTTATGTGGTCTGAAGACAACTGAGACCTGTGGAACCTCCCCCTTGGAGGAAGCCCCTTGAACTCCAGAGAATAACCTTGGGAGACTATTTCTAGCGCCCAAGGATCCAGAACATCTCTTGCCCCAGCCTGAGCAAAGAGAGAGAGTCTGCCCCCCACCAGATCCGGTCCCGGATCGGGGGCCCGCATTTCATGCTGTCTTGGTAGCAGTGGCAGGTTTCCTGGCCTGCTTTCCTTTGTTCCAGCCTTGCATAGGTCTCCAGGCTGGATTGGCTTGAGAAGTATTACCTTCCTGCTTAGAGGACGTAGCCCTTGGGGCTGATCCGTTTCTGCGAAAGGGACGAAACTTAGGTTTATTTTTGGTCTTGAAAAGACCTATCCTGAGGAAGGGCGTGGCCCTTGCCCCCAGTGATATCAGAGATAATCTCTTTCAAGTCAGGGCCAAAGAGTGTTTTCCCCTTGAAAGGAATGTCAAGCAATTTGTTCTTGGAAGACGCATCCGCTGCCCAAGATTTTAACCAAAGCGCTCTGCGCCACAATAGCAAACCCAGAATTTTTTCGCCGCTAACCTAGCCAATTGCAAGGTGGCGTCTAGGGTGAAAGAATTAGCCAATTAAGAGCACGAATTCTGTCCATAATCTCCTCATAAGAAGAAGAATTACTAATAATCGCCTTTCCTAGCTCATCAAACTAGAAACACGCGGCTGCAGTGACAGGGACAATGCATGCAATTGGTTGTAGAAGGGAACCTTGCTGAACAAACATCTTTAGCAGACCTTCTATTTTTTTATCCATAGGATCTTGGAAAGCACAACTATCTTCTATGGGTATAGTGGCGCGCTTGTGTAGAGTAGAAACCGCCCCCTCGACCTTGGGGACTGTCTGCCATCAGTCCTTTCTGGGGTCGACTATAGGAAAACAATTTTATAAATATGGGGGGAGGTACTAAAGGTATACCGGGCCTGTCCCATTCTTTACTAACAATGTACGCCACCCGCTTGGATATAGGAAAAGCTTCGGGGGGCCCCGGGGCCTCTAAGAACTTTTCCATTTTACATAGTGGTTCTGGAATGACCAGATAATCACAATCATCCAAATTGGATAACACCTCCTTAAGCAGAGCGCGGAGATGTTCCAACTTAAATTTAAAAGTAATCACATCAGGTTCAGCTTGTTGAGAAATGTTTCCTGAATCTGAAATTTCTCCCTCAGACAAAACCTCCCTGGCCCCCTCAGACTGGTATAGGGGCCCTTCAGAAACCATATCATCAGCGTTCTCATGCTCTACAGAATTTTCTAAAACAGAGCAGTCGCGCTTTCGCTGATAAGCGGGCATATTGGCTAAAATGTTTTTGATAGAATTATCCATTACAGCCGTTAAATGTTGCATAGTAAGGAGTATTGGCGCACTAGATGTACTAGGGGCCTCCTGTATGGGCAAGACTGGTGTAGACGAAGGAGGGGATGATGCAGTACCATGCTTACTCCCCTCACTTGAGGAATCATCTTGGGCATCATTTTTACTAAATTTTTTTATGACATAAAATACATATAGTTAAATGAGAAGGAACCTTGGTTTCCCCACAGTCAGAACACAATCTATCTGGTAGTTCAGACATGTTAAACAGGCATAAACTTGATAACAAAGCACAAAAAACGTTTTAAAATAAAACCGTTACTGTCACTTTAAATTTTAAACTAAACACACTTTATTACTGCAATTGCGAAAAAGTATGAAGGAATTGTTCAAAATTCACCAAAATTTCACCACAGTGTCTTAAAGCCTTAAAAGTATTGCACACCAAATTTGGAAGCTTTAACCCTTAAAATAACGGAACCGGAGCCGTTTTTATATTTAACCCCTTTACAGTCCCTGGAATCTGCTTTGCTGAGACCCAACCAAGCCCAAAGGGGAATACGATACCAAATGATGCCTTCAGAAAGACTTTTCTATGTATCAGAGCTCCACACACATGCAGCTGCATGCCATGCTGTCCTCAAAAACAAGTGCGCCATACCGGCGCGAAAATGAGGCTCTGACTATGATTAGGGAAAGCCCCTAAAGAATAAGGTGTCAAAAACAGTGCCTGCCGATATAATCATATCAAAATACCCAGAATAAATGATTCCTCAAGGCTAAATATGTGTTAATAATGAATCGATTTAGCCCAGAAAAAGTCTACAGTCTTAATAAGCCCTTGTGAAGCCCTTATTTACTATCTTAATAAACATGGCTTACCGGATCCCATAGGGAAAATGACAGCTTCCAGCATTACATCGTCTTGTTAGAATGTGTCATACCTCAAGCAGTAAGAGACTGCACACTGTTCCCCCAACTGAAGTTAATTGCTCTCAACAGTCCTGTGTGGAACAGCCATGGATTTTAGTTACGGTGCTAAAATCATTTTCCTCATACAAACAGAAATCTTCATCTCTTTTCTGTTTCTGAGTAAATAGTACATACCAGCACTATTTTAAAATAACAAACTCTTGATTGAATAATAAAAACTACAGTTAAACACTAAAAAACTCTAAGCCATCTCCGTGGAGATGTTGCCTGTACAACGGCAAAGAGAATGACTGGGGTAGGCGGAGCCTAGGAGGGATCATGTGACCAGCTTTGCTGGGCTCTTTGCCATTTCCTGTTGGGGAAGAGAATATCCCACAAGTAAGGATGACGCCGTGGACCGGACACACCTATGTTGGAGAAAATATGTTTTTTAAACAGTCATAACAACTGCCACAGCTCCTACTTTTGAAGCCTTTTGAGCCCTTCAGAGATGTCCTATAGCATGCAGGGGACTGCTGAGGGAAGCTGAATGTCACAGTTTGTAATTTTAACTGCACCAACTGTAACTTTTATACTATAACAGTGGAAAGCCTCAGGAAACTGTTTCTAGGCAAAAATAAAGCCAGCCATGCGGAAAAAAAAACTAGGCCCCAATAAGTTTTGTCACCAAACATATATAAAAACGATTAACATGCCAGTAAACGTTTTATATTACACTTTTATAAGAGTATGTATCTCTGTTAATAAGCCTGATACCAGTCGCTATTAAATAACTGCATTTAGGCTTAACTTACATTAATCCGGTATCAGCAGCAATTTTCTAGCAAATTCCATCCCTAGAAATATGTTAACTGCACATACCTTATTGCAGGAAAACCTGCACGCCATTCCCCCTCTGAAGTTACCTCACTCCTCAGAATATGTGAGAACGGCAATGGATCTTAGTTACTTCTGCTAAGATCATAGAAATCACAGGCAGATTCTTCTTCTAATGCTGCCTTTGATAAAACTGTACACTCCGGTACCATTTAAAAATAACAAACTTTTGATTGAAGTTAAAAAACTAACTAATACACCACTCTCCTCTTACTACGTCCATCTTTGTTGAGAGTTGCAAGAGAATGACTGGGTATGGCAGTTAGGGGAGGAGCTATATAGCAGCTCTGCTGAGGGTGATCCTCTTGCAACTTCCTGTTGGGAAGGAGAATATCCCACAAGTAATGGATGATCCGTGGACTGGATACACCTTACAAGAGAAAAGGCTATAGTCAGTCCCCAACATGATCCAAGATAGGACCTGAAACAAGTCCCTCCTGTCATCTAGGTTATATGGGCCTGCTCTGCCTGCACCTATTCCAGGACTGAGTGGGTTAAAAAAAATACCTGGATAGCTCAGGTCATCAAAATGGTAAAAACCGTAAGAGTTAACTCTTTCTTCCAAGCAGAAGAAAAAAGTAGACTTAGAAGTCATGTCTGTCAGAGCGACTCAAGGTCTAAACAGAAAAATCCTGAAGCCTTAGATTAGGGGCTAAAAGTCTGCGAATAATCCAGATAAGGAATTATAAGATCCAATTAATTCTGTTTCGAAAGTATCGAGGGAACTATCACCTCTAATCGAGATAGAGATGCTTCAACAGGAAGTGTCCAGAAATGTGACAACCTAAGTCGTCAGTACATAAATATCCCGTATGATGAAACATCTTCCTAAAAAGAGTTTCCTCTATAACCAAGAGCTCTAAGAATAAACTATCCTTAAACGGACTAGGCAAGAGCACAAAAAAGTGATAGCCAAGTAGGAATATACAACAACACAACCCCCCTATAGAGCCTGGAACTGGGATTCTATGGAAAAAAAGAAAAAGACGAAAAGGAATAGGATCTTCATCCTTCTCCACCCGTCTTAATCAAATTCGCTATCTGATTTAGAGATCTGAGATTCCACTGGCAGATCAGTACTAGGAATCTCTAATATCGCCAAAACTTCTCTCAGAAGCAAGCACAGGCATGCAACTCTAAATCTAAAGGTGAAATCCTCCTCTGTCGGAGGAATAGAAGCAGCAGGCTTCAACTCAGGAGGTCCGTCCTCTGAAGCCTCAGAGAACCGCATCCCCAGATGACTGATCGGACACAACCGTCAATTTACATGATGCTCCATGGGTAGGAGTGCATGGATTAACCCTTTGTTTGATCGTAGCAGTACGAGGCAAAACCGCTAAGGCCGTAGACATAGCCATATAGAACTGTGCAGTAACGTCTGGTGGAAAAAGGCACCCTCCAGGCAAAGGATTAGCAGTACTAGGGGAAGCTGCATGTGTAGGATCAGATTACTCTAGGGCACACACCTCACGGGACGAAGAGTCCTCAGAGGCGGAAGGTGGTATTTAGCAGTGGTATTTAGCATTTCAACATTGGTTGAAGAAAACACCCTGTTGCGGCATACGTAACATAATTGAGAAGGCTGGACTACCTGGGCCAACTCACAATGTACACAGGTATCGAATTCTGTCGTAGAGGAATCCCCTTCTAAAAAAATCAGAATCCTCCATAACTAAGTAACCCTATTTAATCAGAGGGAAAAAAAAACTGGCACCTTATACCCCCAATGGCTGGAGCACTCACCACCTCCTATGACCCAGACAGAATAGAGAAAACTCGCTCCTCTCCGCAGTCACTTGTTCAGGAATAGGAAATGGAAACCGTGACCAATCCCGGTCACATGGTGCACCATGCAGGACCGCCCCTGCTAAAGGAAAAGCGAGCAAAACTTAATAAAACTGTGCAACTCTCAAGTAAAAAGGCAACCTGTACGTTCCATATCAGCCTATGAGCCCAAAAAAACATTTCACACACATAAAGCATCAGAAATCACATAAACAAATATGATTAAACCTCACTGTTCAATAATATATTAACCCTTGATTCCATAAAGATAAAAGGAGTGCCACTATGACCATGTCTTCTAGCGTTAACATATGTGTAAAATAATGAAACTATCTTACCGGAATCTTTGCCGTGGAACAGAAACACGGTCCTTCAAGTGTGACAGACTGTAGCATTGCTTTTGACATGGACTTGAGCGATGAAAAGCAGGCAGCGAAACTTGTCAACGCTGATTGCTTAGGAGCTGTTAATACGGGTCTTGATGAGTTCGCAGAAAGACTCTCCCTGCATCTCCAGACTCTAACTTTCATCAATGCTCTCACTGAGAGGCTGACAAGACTACTTAAAAACTCCAGTCCCATATCGAAGGGTAGATACCCATCCTAGGAAACTATTTCGAAATCTTCTGACACTTCTCTGCGAACCTCCTGTGACGAAAGGCAAAGAATGACTGGGGGATGAGGGAAGTGGAGAGGTATTTAAGCCTTTGGCTGGGGTGTTTTAACCTCCTCCTGGTGGCCAGGTTCTGTATTTCCCACAAGTAATGAATGCAGCTGTGGACTCTTCCTATATTAAGAAGGAAATCTTCCTTTTTTTTACATAGAGATGTTCAGGTGATATTTTCCTGTCAGCTTTTTACAGTTATGCTGCACTACTTTCAAGTGATTTAGCATATGAGCATTATGTCCCTTTAAGTTTACAACTAAAGAATGTTGGTTATGTAAAGACTGAAGTTAAATAGAAAACAAATTCATATGCAATAATGTGAATAAGCTCTACTGCTGACTGTGTTTTAGATATTATTTTTGTTGTATTTAATTGTTTATTATATTTTAAAGCTTTATAATGATAAGTGTAATAAAAAGAAAAATCGTAAGATCGATGATTGGATAAGTTTTATCACTTGTATGTACCATTAATAAATAAATAGAGCTGATCTTTTTGAAAAATAAAATAAAGTAAATAAACAAATTTGTTAAGCCAGGACTAATAAATTTAATTACGTGTTAATTAAGAAAAAAAAATTTGCAAGAAAAAACATTATGTGGCGGCTCGAGGACAATCATCATCTTATCAAAGAAAATGGATTTCATAGTACTTTGGGGGGGGGGGATTAATGGGCATTGTAGTTAAATTTACATGTTTGAGATCAGTAATACATTACTAAATTTTGTGGTTAATTTTGGAATTTGACTGGGAACTTAAGCTCTTGCATTCACATAAGCATTTTGCCACTGAATTTCATAGGCTTTTATTGTTAAAAAAAATAAATAAAAAAAAATAAAACATGCATGTGTGTGCATATAGTGTGTGTGTCTATATAACATGCTTAGCTAAGAAATACTTAAACAGCATTTTCATATATGAATTTAAATTATGCAGATCATACCTGGTTTTAGTGTTAGTGAAGGTAAAGGGTTTATTCCAGTTAGAGAAGAAGATCCTATTGGTGTTATAGGCGTTATCACATTTGTCACTATTGGAGTAGAAACATTTTTAACAGTGACCGCTGGGCAAACAGGAAGAGGTAAGGTTGATGGGGTGACTGTAGATTGTGGCGGTTGGTTGATCATTGGTGTCACTTGTGTTGAGAAAGGTAACGCAGAAGAGTCTTTTGTAGGGGTAACTGAAGTTACTGTCAATGCGTTTGTAGTATTAGTTGCAACTGTTTCTGCAGGCAAGGACACAGAAGAGTCTTTTGTTACAATATTGGTAACTTTTATTAAAGTTGGCACTGACGCTATTTCTTTTTCATTTGATGGTGACACAGTTGCAGTAAGAGATGGAGAGCTTAAAGAAGCAATCTTTGCAGAAGTAGTGCAGAAAACTGAGTTTTGTTTGCTTGAAGCTACTGATGTGATGACCAAGTTAATTCCAGGATTTTTTGGATGCAGGGTTCCAACTTCACTCATGACAAACTTTGTAAACACACTGCTGGGTGGTGGGGCTGTAAAGTAAAATATTTGCAGATCAACATATAAAACCTACAAAGAGTTGATAAGAATATATAAATGATAAATGCCCTGGTGCTTAGATTTCTAGGCCCTGGAATTGCCCTCTTTTTTTCCTACCACCATACGGCATGCAGAAAGATTAATATATTTAAATAATGGTATAGACAATCTAGTTGGTACTGCTCTGGTCAATCAATGCCTCACATCTTACACCTAAAGAGGAGCATTGATGTTAAGAAACAGCTTTGTTAACTATCATTTTAAGTAGGTTCAGTGTTGTTCAAAGGGTCAAATCCCTGGGTGCACTGCCTGGCTAATTTTGCGTAGCACCTGGCTTGGGATTGACAGTTGGAACTACTTGCTCCTTTCCAGATCGGATGGCTTCTCTGCAGTTACTCAACTGTCATGTGCTGTGCTCACAGCTCTTTATTAGTTACAGTGTGGTTTGTTTGCCCTATAGCCTGCTGTCTGGCTGTGACACACTTGTGGCTGGAGCTTGGCTGCAGGGGAGGCAGAATGGGGTATGAATGGCTTATGTTACACTTGCTGGGGCTGAGCTATTGGGGAAGGGTTGCAGAGTATTCACTAGTATAGTAAGAGGAGAATAAAGGTACTGGGGGACCCTCTGATACATGAGATTGTTGGAACAGGATAAATCTGCCTGGGGTAGGTGATAACCACTTTACACCTGTAAGACTATGCTCAATTATCCTGGGTGCTAGTTGCGCGTGGAACAGTAGCTTAGTGTCCCCAAAATTGTTTTTACGTTTTCTTCCAATGTGAGAGATGCCGGGCTGACACATTCACAACCCTGCTTCATATACAGAGTCTGCAGCATGGTGTACAACCACTGCAGTTTGTTTGGAAGTAGTTAAAGGTACAGTCTACACCAAAAAAATGTATTGCTTTAAAAGATAGATAATCCCTTTATTACCCATACCCTAGTTTTGCATAACCAACACAGTTATATAAATACACTTTTTACCTCTGTGATTATCTTGTATCTAAGCCTCTGCAAACTGCCCCCTTATTTCAGTTCTTTTGACAGACATGCATTTTAGGCAATCAGTGTGGAATCCTAGGAACTCCACATGAATGTTATCTATATGACACACATGAACTAACACCCTCTAGTGGAGAACAACTGTCAAAATGCCCTGAGAGAAGAGGCGGCCTTCATGGTCTAAGAAATTAGCATATGAACCTCCTAAGTTTAGCTTTCAACTAAGAACACCAAGAAACAAAGCAAAATTGGTGATAAAAGTAAATTGGAAAATTATTTAAAATTACATGTCCTATCTGAATCATGAAAGTTTATTTTGGACTAGACTGTGCCATTAACTGTTATACAAAACTGCTGATAACACTGCTGTGTCCAACTCCAGGGGGCGCAATAGTACAAAGAAATGATGAACATATGAACTAAAAACATTAATAACGGAGTGTTCAAGATAAATAAGGCAAACACTGTATGGTTAAAGAGAAAGAAGCACACTAATTGTGTTGCAGATAGAGAGACCAACACAAGTTCTTATCCGAGTCCAAATTGAAGACCGAAAAACCTTTCAGTGTCAGGTGGTGCAATTCCCAGTAAACGTCACGGCTGCTCCTCTCAAAGATATACAACGAATCCAAAATGAATAATCTGTGAAAGAAGATCACATGCAGAGGGCGCCTCCTAGTGTAATATTGCAATTATAAAGGGGAGCATGTGTGTTTTGTGTTATAATACTCACAGAGTGGCAGCACCCTTTTATCTTCTGGCTAGGTACTGCTAGTGATGTGTGATAACAAATGGATGCTGTGTTAGTCATTCACCTTTAGTGTCAGCTAATTGCCCTGCCTACATAAAACATCCTTTTCACTGTTTGTTTAGCTTTTTAACACTTTAACCCTTTTGGCTGCCAGAGTGATGCGAGTACCATTCAGTGATATGTTTGTCTCTTCTGCCAGCTAGGGGTTAAAATAATAATAGATCAACGTTTATTAGGTAAGGGTATCATATACATTGACTTCCTGAGATTTTCAATCTTGACTCCCCCATATAAATATTGCAATACATTTGTTGTAAAAAAGGAAATCTATGCTTACCTGATAAATTTAATTCTTTTTCGATACGATGAGACCACGGATTTCATCCTTACTTGTGGGATATCGCCTCCTGGTCAGCAGGAGGAGGCAAAGAGCACCACAGCAGAGATGTATAAATAGCTCCTCCCTTTCCTCCCAACCCAGTCATTCGACCGAAGTTAGGAAGAGAAAGGAAAAGCCAAGGTGCAGAGGTGTCTGAAGTTTATCAAAAATGTAATAACCTGTTTTATTAGAACAGGGTGGGTCGTGGACTCATCGTATCGAAAAAGAAATAAATTTATCAGGTAAGCATAAAACATAATTTATGTAAGAACTTACCTGATAAATTCATTTCTTTCATATTAGCAAGAGTCCATGAGCTAGTGACGTATGGGATATACATTCCTACCAGGAGGGGCAAAGTTTCCCAAACCTCAAAATGCCTATAAATACACCCCTCACCACACCCACAAATCAGTTTAACGAATAGCCAAGAAGTGGGGTGATAAGAAAAAAGTGCGAAAGCATAAAAAATAAGGAATTGGAATAATTGTACTTTATACAAAAATATCATAACCACCACAAAAAAGGGTGGGCCTCATGGACTCTTGCTAATATGAAAGAAATGAATTTATCAGGTAAGTTCTTACATAAATTATGTTTTCTTTCATGTAATTAGCAAGAGTCCATGAGCTAGTGACGTATGGGATAATGACTACCCAAGATGTGGATCTTTCCACGCAAGAGTCACTAGAGAGGGAGGGATAAAATAAAGACAGCCAATTCCTGCTGAAAATAATCCACACCCAAAATAAAGTTTAAATGAAAACATAAGCAGAAGATTCAAACTGAAACAGCTGCCTGAAGTACTTTTCTACCAAAAACTGCTTCAGAAGAAGAAAAAACATCAAAATGGTAGAATTTAGTAAAAGTATGCAAAGAGGACCAAGTTGCTGCTTTGCAAATCTGATCAACCGAAGCTTCATTCCTAAACGCCCAGGAAGTAGAAACTGACCTAGTCGAATGAGCTGTAATCCTCTGAGGCAGAGTTTTACCCGACTCAACATAGGCATGATGAATTAAAGATTTCAACCAAGATGCCAAAGAAATGGCAGAAGCTTTCTGGCCTTTTCTAGAACCGGAAAAGATGACAAATAGACTAGAAGTCTTTCGGAAATTCTTAGTAGCTTCAACATAATATTTCAAAGCTCTAACAACATCCAAAGAATGCAATGATTTCTCCTTAGAATTCTTAGGATTAGGGCATAATGAAGGAACTACAATTTCTCTACTAATGTTGTTGGAATTCACAACCTTAGGTAAAAATTCAAAAACAGAATTTATGTTTACCTGATAAATTTCTTTCTCCAACGGTGTGTCCGGTCCACGGCGTCATCCTTACTTGTGGGATATTCTCTTCCCCAACAGGAAATGGCAAAGAGCCCAGCAAAGCTGGTCACATGATCCCTCCTAGGCTCCGCCTACCCCAGTCATTCGACCGACGTTAAGGAGGAATAATAGCATAGGAGAAACCATATGGTACCGTGGTGACTGTAGTTAAAGAAAATAAATTATCAGACCTGATTAAAAAACCAGGGCGGGCCGTGGGCCGGACACACCGGTGGGGAAAGAAATTTATCAGGTAAACATAAATTCTGTTTTCTCCAACATAGGTGTGTCCGGTCCACGGCGTCATCCTTACTTGTGGGAACCAATACCAAAGCTTTAGGACACGGATGAAGGGAGGGAGCAAATCAGGTCACCTAAATGGAAGGCACCACGGCTTGCAAAACCTTTCTCCCAAAAATAGCCTCAGAAGAAGCAAAAGTATCAAACTTGTAAAATTTGGTAAAAGTGTGCAGTGAAGACCAAGTCGCTGCCCTACATATCTGATCAACAGAAGCCTCGTTCTTGAAGGCCCATGTGGAAGCCACAGCCCTAGTGGAATGAGCTGTGATTCTTTCGGGAGGCTGCCGTCCGGCAGTCTCGTAAGCCAATCTGATGATGCTTTTAATCCAAAAAGAGAGAGAGGTAGAAGTTGCTTTTTGACCTCTCCTTTTACCTGAATAAACAACAAACAAGGAAGATGTTTGTCTAAAATCCTTTGTAGCATCTAAATAGAATTTTAGAGCGCGAACAACATCCAAATTGTGCAACAAGCGTTCCTTCTTTGAAACTGGTTTCGGACACAGAGAAGGTACGATAATCTCCTGGTTAATGTTTTTGTTAGAAACAACTTTTGGAAGAAAACCAGGTTTAGTACGTAAAACCACCTTATCTGCATGGAACACCAGATAAGGAGGAGAACACTGCAGAGCAGATAATTCTGAAACTCTTCTAGCAGAAGAAATTGCAACTAAAAACAAAACTTTCCAAGATAATAACTTAATATCAACGGAATGTAAGGGTTCAAACGGAACCCCCTGAAGAACTGAAAGAACTAAATTGAGACTCCAAGGAGGAGTCAAAGGCTTGTAAACAGGCTTGATTCTAACCAGAGCCTGAACAAAGGCTTGAACATCTGGCACAGCTGCCAGTTTTTTGTGAAGTAACACCGACAAGGCAGAAATCTGTCCCTTCAGGGAACTTGCCGATAATCCTTTTTCCAATCCTTCTTGAAGGAAGGATAGAATCCTAGAAATCTTAACCTTGTCCCAAGGGAATCCTTTAGATTCACACCAACAGATATATTTTTTCCAAATTTTGTGGTAAATCTTTCTAGTTACAGGCTTTCTGGCCTGAACAAGAGTATCGATAACAGAATCTGAGAAACCTCGCTTCGATAAAATCAAGCGTTCAATCTCCAAGCAGTCAGCTGGAGTGAAACCAGATTCGGATGTTCGAACGGACCCTGAACAAGAAGGTCTCGTCTCAAAGGTAGCTTCCAAGGTGGAGCCGATGACATATTCACCAGATCTGCATACCAAGTCCTGCGTGGCCACGCAGGAGCTATCAAGATCACCGACGCCCTCTCCTGATTGATCCTGGCTACCAGCCTGGGGATGAGAGGAAACGGCGGGAACACATAAGCTAGTTTGAAAGTCCAAGGTGCTACTAGTGCATCCACTAGAGCCGCCTTGGGATCCCTGGATCTGGACCCGTAGCAAGGAACTTTGAAGTTCTGACGAGAGGCCATCAGATCCATGTCTGGAATGCCCCATAGTTGAGTGACTTGGGCAAAGGTTTCCGGATGGAGTTCCCACTCCCCCGGATGCAATGTCTGACGACTCAGAAAATCCGCTTCCCAATTTTCCACTCCCGGGATGTGGATAGCAGACAGGTGGCAGGAGTGAGACTCCGCCCATAGAATAATCTTGGTCACTTCTTCCATCGCTAGGGAACTCCTTGTTCCCCCCTGATGGTTGATGTACGCAACAGTCGTCATGTTGTCTGATTGAAACCGTATGAACTTGGTCCTCGCTAGGTGAGGCCAAGCCTTGAGAGCATTGAATATCGCTCTCAGTTCCAGAATATTTATCGGTAGAAGAGATTCTTCCCGAGACCAAAGACCCTGAGCTTTCAGGGATCCCCAGACCGCGCCCCAGCCCATCAGACTGGCGTCGGTCGTGACAATGACCCACTCTGGTCTGCGGAATGTCATCCCTCGTGACAGGTTGTCCAGGGACAGCCACCAACGGAGTGAGTCTCTGGTCCTCTGATTTACTTGTATCTTTGGAGACAAGTCTGTATAGTCCCCATTCCACTGACTGAGCATGCACAGTTGTAATGGTCTTAGATGAATGCGCGCAAAAGGAACTATGTCCATTGCCGCTACCATCAACCCGAACACTTCCATGCACTGAGCTACGGAAGGAAGAGGAACGGAATGAAGAATTCGACAAGAGTCCAGAAGTTTTGTCTTTCTGGCCTCTGTTAGAAAAATCCTCATTTCTGAGGAGTCTATAATTGTTCCCAAGAAGGGAACCCTTGTTGACGGGGATAGAGAACTCTTTTCCACGTTCACTTTCCAGCCGTGAGATCTGAGAAAGGCCAGGACAATGTCCGTGTGAGCCTTTGCTCGAGGGAGGGACGACGCTTGAATCAGAATGTCGTCCAGGTAAGGTACTACTGCAATGCCCCTTGGTCTTAGCACCGCTAGAAGGGACCCTAGTACCTTTGTGAAAATCCTTGGAGCAGTGGCTAATCCGAAAGGAAGCGCCACGAACTGGTAATGTTTGTCCAGGAATGCAAACCTTAGGAACCGATGATGTTCCTTGTGGATAGGAATATGTAGATACGCATCCTTTAAATCCACCGTGGTCATGAATTGACCTTCCTGGATGGAAGGAAGGATAGTTCGAATGGTTTCCATCTTGAACGATGGGACCTTGAGAAAGTTGTTTAAGATCTTGAGATCTAGGATTGGTCTGAACGTTCCCTCTTTTTTGGGAACTATGAACAGATTGGAGTAGAACCCCATCCCTTGTTCTCTCAATGGAACAGGATGAATCACTCCCATTTTTAACAGGTCTTCTACACAATGTAAGAACGCCTGTCTTTTTATGTGGTCTGAAGACAACTGAGACCTGTGGAACCTCCCCCTTGGGGGAAGTCCCTTGAATTCCAGAAGATAACCCTGGGAGACTATTTCTAGCGCCCAAGGATCCAGAACATCTCTTGCCCAAGCCTGAGCGAAGAGAGAGAGTCTGCCCCCCACCAGATCCGGTCCCGGATCGGGGGCCAATATTTCATGCTGTCTTGGTAGCAGTGGCAGGTTTCTTGGCCTGCTTTCCCTTGTTCCAGCCTTGCATTGGTCTCCAAGCTGGCTTGGCCTGAGAAGTATTACCCTCTTGCTTAGAGGACGTAGCACCTTGGGCTGGTCCGTTTTTACGAAAGGGACGAAAATTAGGTCTATTTTTTGCCTTGAAAGGCCGATCCTGAGGAAGGGCATGGCCCTTACCCCCAGTGATATCAGAGATAATCTCTTTCAAGTCAGGACCAAACAGCGTTTTCCCCTTGAAAGGAATGTTTAGTAGCTTGTTCTTGGAAGACGCATCAGCCGACCAAGATTTCAACCAAAGCGCTCTGCGCGCCACAATAGCAAACCCAGAATTCTTAGCCGCTAACTTAGCCAATTGCAAAGAGGCGTCTAGAGTGAAAGAATTAGCCAAATTGAGAGCATTGACTCTGTCCATAATCTCCTCATAAGGAGGAGAGTCACTATCGAGCACCTTAATCAGTTCATCAAACCAGAAATATGCGGCTGTAGTGACAGGGACAATGCATGAAATGGGTTGTAGAAGGTAACCCTGCTGAACAAACATCTTTTTAAGCAAACCTTCTAATTTTTTATCCATAGGATCTTTGAAAGCACAACTATCCTCTATGGGAATAGTGGTGCGTTTGTTTAAAGTAGAAACCGCTCCCTCGACCTTGGGGACTGACTGCCATAAGTCCTTTCTGGGGTCGACCATAGGAAACAATTTTTTAAATATGGGGGGAGGGACGAAAGGAATACCGGGCCTTTCCCATTCTTTATTAACAATGTCCGCCACCCGCTTGGGTATAGGAAAAGCTTCTGGGAGCCCCGGCACCTCTAGGAACTTGTCCATTTTACATAGTTTCTCTGGGATGACCAACTTTTCACAATCATCCAGAGTGGATAATACCTCCTTAAGCAAAATGCGGAGATGTTCCAATTTAAATTTAAAAGTAATCACATCAGATTCAGCCTGCTGAGAAATGTTCCCTAAATCAGTAATTTCTCCCTCAGACAAAACCTCCCTGGCCCCCTCAGATTGGGTTAGGGGCCCTTCAGAGATATTAATATCAGCGTCGTCATGCTCTTCAGTAACTAAAACAGAGCATCCACGCTTACGCTGACAAGGGTTCATTTTGGCTAAAATGTTTTTGACAGAATTATCCATTACAGCCGTTAATTGTTGCATAGTAAGGAGTATTGGCGCGCTAGATGTACTAGGGGCCTCCTGAGTGGGCAAGACTCGTGTAGACGAAGGAGGGAATGATGCAGTACCATGCTTACTCCCCTCACTTGAGGAATCATCTTGGGCATCATTGTCATTATCACATAAATCACATTTATTTAAATGAATAGGAATTCTGGCTTCCCCACATTCAGAACACAGTCTATCTGGTAGTTCAGACATGTTAAACAGGCATAAACTTGATAAGAAAGTACAAAAAACGTTTTGAAATAAAACCGTTACTGTCACTTTAAATTTTAAACTGAACACACTTTATTACTGCAATTGCGAAAAAACATGAAGGAATTGTTCAAAATTCACCAAACTTTCACCACAGTGTCTTAAAGCCTTGAAAATATTGCACACCAATTTTGGAAGCTTTAACCCTTAAAATAACGGAACCGGAGCCGTTTTAAGCTTTAACCCCTTTACAGTCCCTGGTATCTGCTTTGCTGAGACCCAACCAAACCCAAAGGGGAATACGATACCAAATGACGCCTTCAGAAGTCTTTTATAAGTATCAGAGCTCCTCTCACATGCGACTGCATGCCATGCTTCTCAAAAACAAGTGCGCAACACCGGCGCGAAAATGAGACTCTGCCTATGCTTTGGGAAAGCCCCTAAAGAATAAGGTGTCTAAAACAGTGCCTGCCGATATTATTATATCAAAATACCCAGAATAAATGATTCCTCAAGGCTAAATAAGTGTTAATATCAATCGATTTAGCCCAAAAAAGGTCTACAGTCTAAATAAGCCCTTGTGAAGCCCTTATTTACAATCGTAATAAACATGGCTTACCGGATCCCATAGGGAAAATGACAGCTTCCAGCATTACATCGTCTTGTTAGAATGTGTCATACCTCAAGCAGCAAAGGACTGCAAACTGTTCCCCCAACTGAAGTTAATTGCTCTCAACAGTCCTGTGTGGAACAGCCATGGATTTTAGTTACGGTTGCTAAAATCATTTTCCTCATACAAACAGAATTCTTCATCTCTTTTCTGTTTCTGAGTAAATAGTACGTACCAGCACTATTTGAAAATAACAAACTCTTGATTGAATAATGAAAAACTACAGTTAAACACTAAAAAACTCTAAGCCATCTCCGTGGAGATGTTGCCTGTACAACGGCAAAGAGAATGACTGGGGTAGGCGGAGCCTAGGAGGGATCATGTGACCAGCTTTGCTGGGCTCTTTGCCATTTCCTGTTGGGGAAGAGAATATCCCACAAGTAAGGATGACGCCGTGGACCGGACACACCTATGTTGGAGAAAGAAGTTCGCAAAACTGCCTTATCCTGATGAAAAATCAGAAAAGGAGACTCACAAGAAAGAGCAGACAATTCAGAGACTCTTCTGGCAGAAGAGATGGCCAAAAGGAACAAAACTTTCCAAGAAAGTAATTTAATGTCCAATGAATGCATAGGTTCAAACGGAGGAGCTTGAAGAGCCCCCAGAACCAAATTCAAACTCCAAGGAGGAGAAATTGACTTAAT